>NW_027466036.1:900000-1086972 GCF_049634645.1 Pelodiscus sinensis
CACCACGAACAGTGTAGCATGCTGGGGAAACTGAGGCAGACACCATCTTCCTGAAAACTATTACAGCAAATTCCCACCCCTACCACGAACAATGCAGTATAGAGGGGAAACTGAAGCACACCGTTCCTGGAAACTATCACCGAAAATTCAGGCCTGGAAGCCACCTTCTGTGCCTCACATCCCAGGGCGGCCATCGCATTGGCAACACCCCGTGCCCAGACAGCGCGTGGGGAAGGGCTGGGCCCAGGACTGACCTTGCCAGGCCCCTCTGGGAGACACTGGCAGGTCCTGCACCCTGGGGAGAAAAGGGCTGAACAGCATCCTCCATGCGCCCCCACCCATGCCTGGTCCCTGGACCTCCAGGACTCCAGTTCCTCTTGCCGATGGAGGCTGCTGCGGCTCCGTCTGGTTTGGCACAAGCCAGGGCCCCGTGTGCAGCAGCAAAGGCCCCAGCTGCTGATGCAGAACAGACAACGCTCACACGTGGGCCCCTCCTGCCCAGCTGGGTCCTGACCCCCTGGGCCCTGTTACCAGTGGGGCCGGGACCCCCTGCACTTCCCGTCCCAAACTGCTGTGCCGTGTGTCTAGGAGGTGGCTGCTGCTCTGCACCCCAGCTACAGCTGCATTTGGCACCAGGCCAGGAAGTCCCTGCACCAACCGCCCCGCCCTGCCCCAGCGGTGGCTGCATCTCTGTCCCAGGTGAGCGACGCTGGCTAAAAAGCCCCACACCTGCGCCCATGGGACGGCTGCCTCTCAGTGCTGGGCGAGGGGCCCCTGTACCAACAGCCCCACCTCTTCCCCAGAGGTGGCTGCATCTCCGCGTGCAGGTTGTGGGGAGCAGCTGGCAGCCGATGGAGGCCTGAGTCACAGCAGGCTCTGGGGTGGAGGGGAGGGAGGGCGGGCGAGTGTCCAGAGGGGTCAGGGGCAGGAATAGGAGGGGAGTTAGAGGGCAGGTGCAGTGAGTGTCTTTGGCCACCAGGTGGCGGCAGGACCCTAGCGGGGGTCAGGCTGGAGTTCGGGGCTTGTGACTGATTTTGCTGCCTGCTTGGAGACCCCCACGCCCCCAGCTGGCTGGGCACAGGGAGGGGGCACAGTTAGGCTAAGGGCCTGGCTGTCCTGCCCCCAATGACATGCTCACTGCTGCAATGAGTGCGTCTGTTCTAAGCACCCCGGTGGGTGGGTGGGCGTGGACCAGAGACGGGCGGACGTCCTGCTTCCTGCAGGCAGGGCTCCATGGGAGCGGAACGTGGGCAGTGTGATGAGTACCCCACCCCGTTCTGGGGCTGCAGGGGTTCAACCTGGCTCCCTGAGCGAGGGTCCCCGCCTGAGATCCCTATTGGGCATGCTCCAGCGGAAGGCAGCTATAAAAGCAGGGGGAGGGGGAGCAGCTCAGTGGGGCTGGTGTTGGCTGGACTTTGTGTCCGGGAAGAGCTCTCGGGGGGGAGGACGGGGGGGGGGTCTGCCAGAGAGGTCAGTACCAGAGGCGGCCGCTTGCTTTTCTCTCGCCTCTCACAAGCTCTTTGGGGGGCACAGAGTTTGGGGTGCCCCGGGGTTGGTTTCCATTGTCTGCCCCACTTGTGGGTTCCAAACACTTGATGGTGGCAGCAGGTCCCCCAAAAACTGGGTATTGGGATTTGGGGAAGTCTGCAGAGGCAGGGTTTGGGGTGCTCTTGCTGGCCCCCAACTTCTGCATTTATTGTGCCAAAGTGGGGCATAGCCCTGACAGGGGCTCCTGGAGGTGGGGCTAATCTGGGGCTGCCAGATCTGTTAGCTCCCGGCCACACTGCCCAGAGGAAAGGGGCAAGGTACTGACTGGCCATCGGGCCACACTGCGGTTACGGACTCCACCCACTAGGCTGCCCTGCCCTATGCCCTATGCCGGGCTCTGCCAGAGGGAAGCTGGGAGCCTGCAGGCTTTGTGGCCAGAGAAGCTGTCGTCCCCTCGGCACCAGGAGCGAGTTAGACCCAGGGGCCGGATGGTGACAGGAAAAAAGCGGCAGCCATGTTCATGCAAATGCCAAGGGAAAATTTAAATCCCTGCAGCATTTGCAATTCGGAAGTGTCTCATTAGCATCCCTTTTCCAGAAAAGGGTGCCAATGTAGACACAGCCTATATGTGTCTGTAACCCCAAGGAGATGACCTAGATTCCTGGGGCTCTGTCTGCTGGCAGCTCAGGGACAGGCGCACGGAGTTTGCCTTGGCTCCCCCTCCCTACCAGGGACAGAGTCTGCCCGGCA
This sequence comes from Pelodiscus sinensis, assembly GCF_049634645.1. Taxonomy (NCBI): domain Eukaryota; kingdom Metazoa; phylum Chordata; order Testudines; family Trionychidae; genus Pelodiscus; species Pelodiscus sinensis. The sequence continues at coordinate 902,239 of NW_027466036.1, forward strand.
ACCCATAGGGAGTGAGATGCCCTTCCCAGGGAGTTCAGGAGGGGAAGGAGGAGCCATTGGCTGGAAAGTCTGGAGCCAGCCTGGGAAGGGGAAGCTGGCTGTGTGGGAGCTAGTGAACCCCAGGCCTGCATGCAGGGTTCCCCCTGAGAACTAGCCTCTAGGGACCGGAAGGCAGGATCCCTCAGCTGGGTGTTATGTCTCCACTGTTGATTCCCAGTTTGTGGAGTTTGCTGGGAGGCTTCCCCAGCGAGGCAGAGCTGGCTCTCCCGCTCCCTGGGTGAGACCAGCCACCATGCTCAGCTCTTTCCCGTCTGCTGGTTCGGGGCTGCTGCCTGCTGTGTGTGTGTCTGAATGCTGGGCTAGGAGATTATAGTTTGAATTTTGGTGCAGTTGTGTGGCCTGCACCTTGAGCCTGGCACCCCTTTGCGGTGAGGGGAAATTCCGGGATTGAAGCAGCCTGATTCTTGCCTGAAGAGGATCCCTGCCAGAAGAGACCAGCCCCTCTGCAGTGACCGAGTCATCTCTGAACCTGAGCCTCATCCATGGAGTGTGTGAGTGCAGCATCTTTTAGTTAGTAAGGCAGGGTACGTCTACACTACAACGTTAGTTCGAACTAACTTAGTTCGAATTAGTTAATTTGAACTAAGCTAATTCGAACTAACGGATCCAGACTAAAAAACTAGTTCGAATTCGCGTTTTGCAGACTGCCATCTGCGGAGAGGAGGCAATTGGGGGGCTGCAGGAGAGCTTCCACACCCAGAAGCCTGCAGAGCCAGCCCAGTCCTCCCCATCGGGGGCTCGTACCCCATTCCTCCCTCACCTCCTTCCACTTACCCTTCCCTAGCCCCTCTTCTTGATGTACAAAATAAAGATAACGTTTCTTCCAACATTGACTCTGTCTTTATTGAACAAAACTGGGGGAGACTGGGAAAAGGAGGTGGGAGAGGGGAAGAGAGAGGCTGGGAGAGGGGAGGGCAACTAACATGATCAGAGGTTGGGAACAGGTCCCATATGAAGAGAGGCTACAGAGACTGGGACTTTTCAGCTTAGAAAAGAGGAGATGGAGGGGGGACAGGATAGAGGTCTCTAAAAGCAGGAGTTGGGTGGAGAGGGTGCATACAGAAAAGTTCTTCATTGGTTCCCATAATAGAAGGACCAGAGGACACCAAAGGAAAGGAATGGGTAGCAGGCTTCAAACTAACAACAGAAAGTTCTTCTTCACAAAGCAAAGAGTCAGTCTGTGGAACTCCTTGCTGCAGGAGGCTGTGAAGGCTAGACCTAGAACAGAGTTTACAGAGAAGTGAGATCAAGTCATGGAGGTTGGGTCCATGGAGTGGTATTAGCCAGGGGGTAGGAGTGGTGTCGCTGCCCAAAGTTTGTGGAAGGCTGGAGAGGGATGGCACGAGACAAATGGCTTGGTCACTGTCTTCAGTCCATCCCCTCCAGGGTCCCTAGGGTTGGCCGCTGTCAGCAGACAGGCTACTGGGCTAGATGGACCTTTGGTCTGACCCAGGACGGCCATTGTAAGCTCAGGGCTCAGGGTCGGGGGTCTCAGTTGAGGGGGAAATCTCGCTCCCCTGGGGTACAGAGCCCCCAGAAGGGTCCGAGGCCGGAGGTCAAATCAGTGAGGCAGGAGAGAAACCTAGAAGGGAAAACTTTATGATGCATGCATGCAGGCTGTCACTTCCAAGAGTGAAGCAGCAGCCCTGACAGGTATCCTATATACAGAATGCTTAGACAGTTCAGTTGTGGATTGTTCTTCTTTAACATATCAAAGTCTCAGCAGAAGCACTCTGAGACTTCTGTTCACCCCAGGAGTGCTAGAAGTAAGTTTTACAGAACAAAGCCACATGAGAACTTGAGTGGAGGAGTCTACAAGGCAAACTGTGACAAAGATAAGGGTTTACATGACAAATTGTGACAGACTAGGAGTATCCATGAATTTGAGATAGTCATTTGTAAGGGTCTTTGATTAGAGTTAATTTGATTACTCTCTGTTACAGGGAGAGAGGCCTGGAAAACTTTTTAACCCTTACAGCAGTTTTCTTTAGAGAGTTTTGATTTCCTGCACAGTCCCCCCTTTGACACAATTGGAGTTATTTGATTTTTCTCCCACACAGTGGACCCCCTTGATTTTCATGCACACCTGCTCCTGGGTGGCCAGGCTGGCAGCTCTCCTGCCCTAGCCGGCCACTTTCCTGTGCCTAGTGCGGAGATCATGGACGAGGTGGGTGGCTCGATCCGTGCCAGGTGCAGGGTCTGCTGGCTGGGTGCTGGCAGGCTTGCACCTGGCACAGGCACCGTAGCCAGCCCGTGCCCCTTTAAGGGCTCCGGGGCCGGTAGGGGGGCAGACGAGTTTCCCTGGTGTTGGCCAGAGTGGCCACCAGGGAAACCTGGGGAGGGCTAGCCTGCCACTCGTTCAAATTAAGGGGCTACACACCCCTTAATTCCAACTAGTAAGTTCGAATTAGGCTTAATCCTTGTAAAATGAGGTTTTCCTAGTTCGAACTAAGCGCTCCACTAGTTCGATTTATATTCGAACTAGCAGAGCGCTAGTGTAGCGCCTATCAAAGTTAGTTCAAACTAACGTCCCTTAGTTCGAACTAACGTTGTAGTGTAGACATACCCTCAGGGAATTTGTTTGGGGATTTTATTACCTGCTGCATATTAAACCTGTGGGGGATTTACCACCTTCTCCCACTTGTGAGTCCTGTGCGCTGTACTGGACCCAGTCAGCCCCACTGCTAAACCACTGCAGAGAAGAATTTTGTGGTCAAAAGTCATCAAGGGCCCCAACAAAGTGCACGTACCAACAGGACACTGACCTTACAGTTGTTGCTCACCAGTGAACTGAAAAATAGTGTTTTACCCTGTTCTATTTGTCTCCTGTTCAATATAACTGTGTTTATTATAGTGTATGTGTTTGTACTATTTTCTGAGAGTCTCCAACTACCTGGCAAGTATGTGGGGATTCCCCTGGATTAGAATTTTTCTCCCAAGCTGCCCTGGTGACCCTGCCAGGAAGGAGTGAGGGGGGTGGAGGCACCGCCAAATAAATCCATCGGAAAAAATAAAGTTGAGTGGGTGGCGGGATCCAGAAGAACCCAGACCTCTCCATCAAAACCTGTAAGGAGATTGGCCTTAAAGAAGGTAACCAGATGAAGAGGGGTGCTATATATACTAGCGGGGTAATGTATGCATACCGAACGTGCAAATGAAGCCCGGGATTTGAATTTCCCGGGCTTCATTTGCATGAAGCCAGCCAGCGCCATTTTTAAAAGCCGGCTAGTTCGAACCCTGTGCTAGCTATTCTCCACTATCTGTACGCCTCGTGGAACGGAATAGCTAGCTAGTTCGCACTATCAAGTGCATGCCGCGTGCTTCATTTGCACGTTCGGTATGCATACATTACCCTCCTAGTTCGAACTAGGAGGGTAGTGTAGACATACCCTTAGTGACACCCCGTTCTTACTGGTGTGTCCACGACTGATCCAGAAATATCCGGTTTTTGCACCACTTGCCTCACCACTAGTGAGAAACAATGGTCTGTCCTTGGTTAGACTCTTCTCTTGTTCCTTTTTCTTATCTGGCAATGCTGGAAACGCTGCCTCAGCCACATACACAGAGTTCTTTTATTTCCCACGGTCCTTCTTCTTAAAGTTGTAAACACGTCCATGATCCTCCAGGGGTTTTGTCCAGAACAAACAAGTCCATAATTCTCTGGGGCGCTTGCCTGGACCTCAGCATGGCCTCTCTTCAGCTCACTTACTGTTGATTCACTCATGCACTCGTGCTAACCATTCACACTACCCATGATTCATGACACAGGTGACAGAGGAAGGCTGGTTCAGTGGTTAGAGAACTGAGCTGGGTTCAGCTCCCTGCTCTGGCCTGGTTCCTGGGACACTCGGGGTAAGTCACTGGGCTGGGATTCCCAACCCAACTCCCCTTAAGGTCAGTCAGTGTCAGGCACCTACACAGCTCTGTGAATCCCATAGTCGTGTCGTGCTTCGGTTCCCCCCACCTGTAGCACGGGGCTAATAGCCCTGCCCTGCCTCACAGGCAGGTGAGAGGATCAGTTCAGCGATGCCCAGGAGGTGATCACTATGGTAGTGGGGGCCAAGGCAGCACCCTGAGCCTGGTCCGCACCAGGAAGTGTTGCTGGGGCAGTGGAAACCCCCCAGTGTGGACACAGCTCTAGCCCTGTGTAAGTGATTCTCCTCCCCTGGCACCACTGATGATGTCGAGTGAAATAATCCCATTGGCACTGGACAAAGCAGCCGCAGCATTTGCCTGGCACCCACCACCTGACACGGACAGAGATGAAAACTGGCTGAGGAGTTGGGGGGACAGTAGATCACTGCTCCTGCACCTGAAGCATCACAGCCCGTTAAACAGCTTCTCAGCTACTAAACAGATCGCCCCAGTGTCTGAACTTGGCTTTCCTGGGGCAGGCAGGAGGAGACCCAGCTGGGAAAAAACGGCCTTTTTTCAAAATGAAATTCTTCCCGGAACAAGCTTTGAATTTCTGCTTTTCTAGGTGTTGTTGGAATCACCTTCTGCCTCCAGAGCCCTGTGACTGGAACAGGAGCATTTACTTCTCGCATTGGCCTCCTGCACACTGTGTGGCTATTTGTCATCTTTTTCTCATGCATCCTGTGAACTTTGTCATTTGCTTTTCAGCCCCAGCTCCCAGAGTCAAGGGATTCAATGAGCCTCTCAGTTTCGTTATTAGTTCTCTCCAACCTTTTTACACCCAAGATCCCTTCTTCAATGTCAGGGCAAGCCAAGATCTACTCCAAGCACCCACCACCTTTCCCAAGTACCCATCCCTTCTCTGAGGCCCCATCCTCTCCGTTCCCCTCCTCTCCATCACTTGCTGTCCCCGGCCCTTACGCACTCTCCCTGGGTTGAGACAGGAGGTGCGGGCTCTGAGGTGGGAATGGGGGATTTGGGTGTGGGAAGGGATGAGAGATGTAAACTCTGGGAGGGAATTTAGGTGCAGCAGGAGCTTGAGAATGGACAGATGTCTCAGGAAGGGGTGTGTGACATACTGGACCAGCCTGGCACAGTTGAAGGTGTCCACTCTGGGCAAATTCCTCAACTTTGGGGCTCCTTACAGACCCCAGACTGGAGACCTTCCCAAACAGGCCACAAACCAGTCCCACAGAGCGCTTCAGCTAGTTGCCTGAAGCCTCAGGAGCAAAACCCCTCCAACACCCCCGTAATATCCGTGCCCCAGATGGCCCTGGGCCTCACATTCAGGTGAGGGGTCTTAGAACCCAATTTCACCTACACCGAACAAGTTCTGTCCGGTTCCAAGAAACCAGCCACAGATCCCTGGTCAATTTACCTTCTGGAGCTTACCCACAAATCACACTGAGCCAATCCTTTAGCATCTAACATCTAAAGGTTTATTGCTACCAGAAAGAAAAGCATCAGAGTAAGGGTGCTAAAGTATCATACGCTACATGCATTGCATCTCCCAGCTCTCAATGCAGGCTCTGGCAGAGATGTTATAGCTGCTGGCTTGGAAGTGCTTGTACATCCTAGGTTAAGACGGGTCCTCAGTTCTTTCTAGCTCTTCGATCCCTGCACTGCTGCCTCTGGGATGAAGTGCTGAGCTGATTACCAAGATGGAGTCCACCACATGGCCTCTTTATACATCCTTCCTGGTCTCTTCTTGGCTGCAACATGTCACCTGGCCAGTGGCCTATCCCTGTGTTCCCTGCTGGTAGCCCTTAGGTGTCGGTCACCATTCCCGAGCCGTGTCCTTGGCCCATTGAGTGCTGTTGTCCCACAGGGCCTCACTAATCAGCATGTCCATAGGCCGGGCTCTGCCCACTGCTCAACCACATTCAGAGAGACTTCCAGTCTCCACACAGATTACAGATTCCTAACTACACACACAGGCTAAGTCTACACTGGCACTCTTTTCCGGAACAGGGATGCAGATGAGACAAGTCGGAATTGCAAATGCAGCGGGGATTTAAATTTTCCCCGCTCCATTTGCATGAACATGGCTGCCGCTTTTTTCCGGCACGAGGCTTTTCCAGAAAAAAGCGCCAGTCTAGACAGGGATCGTTCGGAAAATAAAGCCTTTTCCGGGAGATCCCTTATTCCTGATTTTAAAAGGAATAAGGGATCTTCTGGAAAAGGCTTTATTTTCCGAAAGATCCCCGTCTAGACTGGTGCTTTTTTCCGGCAAAGCCCTGAGCCGGAAAAAGCAGCAGCCATGTTCATGCAAATGGAGCGGGGAAAATTTAAATCCCCGCTGCATTTGCAATTCCGACTTGTCTCATCTGCATCCCTTTTCCGGAAAAGGGTGCCAGTTTAGACACAACCACAGACATTATACAGATATATGAAGAGCAGATACAGAATCAGAAGAAAGCAAGCTTTTGTTTGCCCCCTCATATGGCCCCCTTTGTGCCACGTTTGGGGCAAACACCCCCCCATGGGTGCAGCAGTGACCCGGCTGCTCCCCTCACAATCCAATAATGTGACACTTCTGAGGTGCGACTGTGCAGCCGGCTGACTTCCTAGGAGGAACAGGCATTGAGTGGGGGGAGCACAGGGAATGGCTCAAACATCCCGAGGGGTGGCCAGAGGCAGGACACTCATCCTGCAGCGTGGGGGGAGGGGGCGGCCGTGACCTCACACAGGCCTTTGGCAGGCCCTCCCCATATTAGGCAAAGATGGTGGGGAGGTGGTGACCTCACAGAGATGGTGACATCAGCCAGGCACAAGAGGGGCAAGGCCGGGATGACCTCGCAGACCCCTGTGGCATTTGCTAAGGCAAGTCTCTGTCTCGCGATGTCTCTCTGAGGACTCAGAGCTTCCTGGTTCCTGCACGTGAGCACCTGGAGGAACCTCTGTCGAGCTTCCTCCTCCTTCTCCTGATTTCCCTACAGCTCAGACATCCCTGCGGAGAAGGTAAGAGCCTCTGAGGGGGTGGGAACTGCTCAGTCTGATCCACCTGGTCCCAGCTGGATTCTAGGCACGGAACACTGGGTGAAAGGGTCGGAATTTTATTCCCCACCTGGGGCTTTGTCCCTTAGAACCACTGGGGCCGTGGGGGTTTCTCCTGTTTGGTTTCTCTTTCCCTCCGTCCCGCCCGCATTTCTCTTCTTTTCTTGTCTCTTTTGTCCTCTTCTGCTCCCCACCCCACATGAAGAGCTGGTCTCCCAGGAGTCAAACCAGAAAGGTGGGGCATAAATAGTGCTCTGACTGGGATCGCCCCCATGATGTGGCCATGCTTTGGGCTCTTTGGTGAGAACGTTCCACTGCCCTCCCTCAGTCTCTCCGATTGGCAGGACAGAGGCATTGATGGGGAGGAGTCTCAGGTCCTTGTCCTTGTGCAAGTCTGAGCCAGTACGTCAGACCCAAGGAGATGTTTCGCTAAGGTTGGTGGTTCTCTGTGTTCACTGTCTTGGGCCCAGACCCACTTCCTCAGATCATATTCTGGAAGACAGTTGGCATTACCATATACACCAAAGGAATAGAATGAAAAAAAGTGAACACATTATTAACCTGACAAATTAGATTAAGTACAGAAGGTGGGGTGACGGAGAGGTAGGGAGGGAATAGCTGTTAATGAATGGCTAATCAGGGGCTGATGAGCGGGGAAGCTATCATTGTAATGGGCAAGGGAATTAGCATCTTTGTATCTTTGGCACATCTCTTATTTTGAGTTCAGGGAGCTGTGTAGACACACCCTAAGGTGCGACAGGACAAGTCCTTGTCTTTTAAAGTTACAGACTCCCAGGGCTGCCCCTCTGAAACTAGTTCTGTGACATCCTTTGGAAGCCCTTCCCACTCTGCTGTTGCTGTCAATGATGTGTTAAATGGGAGGGAGGGAGATGTTCTCTTATAACCTCAGCCCCTGATTTCCCCTCCTCTCCTCCAGCCAGGGCAGAGCAGGGCAAGGGCCCGGCCGGCCACAGGGATGGAGTCAGCTCCCTGCTGGGCACGGGGCTGTCCCTGCCTCCTGAGAGGAGATGCCCAGGCCCAGCCCCTGAGGAGCCAGCTGCACTGCAGGGGTAGGACCAGGCTATGGGGAGCATCTCTGAGTCATGAGCTCTAGCTGCTCCTCATCGAGTGAGGCTGAGTCTAGGCTGCAAGTTTTTTCAGCAGAGAGTATGCTAATGACTCATTAGCATGAATTGCGATGTCATTAGCATATTTCGTGCTGATGCTTTTTGCACAAGGGGTTTTTGCGCAAAAAGGAACAGCGTAGCCACTTCCGTTTTTCGCCATAAAGCCCTTTTGCACCAGATCCGGAGAGGCATAAGGATCTTGTGCAAAAAGGAGGTTTTGAGCAAAACAGAAACGACTACCCTGCTTCTTTTTGTGCAAACACCCCCTTGCGCAAAAACCATCAGTCCCTCATTAGCATACTCTCTGCTGCAAAAACCTCTCAGCGTAGACAAGCCCGAGAGCAGTAAAACCAGCAGCAAAAGAAGAACAGAAGCAGCAGCAGAAACAGCAGCAGCAGAAGGCGGCGGAGCAGCGGAAGGAGCAGAAGTAGCATCAGCAGAAGAATCAAAAGAGGAAGAAGCAGAAGAAGTAACAACAACAGAAGGTACAGCAGAGAGAGGAACAACAGGAAAAGAAGCTGCAGTAGCACAAACAAAAGAAGAAGAAGCATGAAAAAAGCAGGGGCAGAAGAAGTAGTAGAAAAAGAATAGTAGAAGAAACAGGACGTAGTAGCAGAAGAAGAAGAAGAATTAAAAGAAGCAGCAGTGGCACAAGAAGAAAAGTAGCAGCAGCAGGAGAAAAAGCAGAAGAAGAAGGAACAGAAAAAGCATCAGTAGCAGAAGAATCAGTAACAGATTGAAAGGAAGCAGAAACAGGACAGAAACAGCCACAGAATCAGCAGCAGCAGCAGCAGCAGCAGCAGCAGCAGCAGCAGCAGAGACAGCAACAGATTGAGGCAAAAGTGGCAGCAGCCAGGGGCAGATGACCGTTTTGCGGGGCCCCAGGCAGCATAATTACGCGGGGCCCCCCCTTTGCCACAGCGCATGCGCAGTAATGCCATGCGCATGCGCGGTGGCGCCACGGCGCATGAGCGGGGCTTTTTGAAGCGCGGGGCCCAGGGCGGCTGCCCCGTTCGCCCTGCCCTATATCCGCCCTTGGCAGCAGCAGTAGCAATACTAGAAGAAGCAACAAAAAGGATAGAGGAGCAGAAGCAGATGAAGCAGCAGGAGAAATATAAGAAGAAGCAGTGGCAGCAACAGAAAAGCAGCAGCAGTAGAAGATGCAGCGGAATAAGAAACAGAAGAAGCAGCCTGAAAAGAAGTTGGGGCAGGGAAAGGTGCAGGAACAGAAGCTGATGAAGCAGCAGCAGAAACATTGGGAGAAGTAGCAGAAGAAATGTGGCAGGAGGAGAAGAAGAAATAGCAGAAGAAGGAGAAACAGCAGCACAGGAAAAGAGCAGAAGAAATAGGCGGTAGCAGCTACAGCAGTAGAAGAAACTCAGCAGAAGAAGCCGAGGCAGAAGAAGAAAACTAGCAGCAGATTAAGTAGTAATAACAAAGGAAGGAGGAGCAAAAGCAGCAGCAGAAGAATCAACAAAAGAAACAACAGAAGAAACAGCAGCAGCAGAAGAAGAAAAACCAGCAGCAACAGAAGAAAAGAAACAGATGAACAAGAAGCAGAAGCAGAAGAAGCAGACACAGTGGAAGAAGCAGCAGCAGAAGTAGCATGAGCATCAGAAGAAGAGCAGCAGCAGGAGAAGAAGGCAGAGCAGCGGAAGGAGCAAAGAAGCAGCAGCAGAAGAATCGAAAGAGGAAGAAGCAGAACGGCTGTGTCTAGACTGCATCCCTTTTTCGTAAAAGGGATGCAAATTAGACATATCGCAATTGCAAATGAAACAGGGATTTAAATCTCCCCCGCTTCATTAGCATAAAAATGGCTGCTGCTTTTTTCCGGCTCGGAGCTTTGCCGGAAAAAAGCGCCAGTCTAGACGCGGATCTTTCGGAAAATAAAGCCTTTTCCGAAAGATCCCTTATCCCTCTTCTCCATTTTCTGGCAAAGCTCCGAGGGAGAAGGGATCTTTCAGTGTCTTCTTTATGACTCGGCCGTGGCACAATCTAGTTATTTCGCGGGGAGGGGCAGGTATCTCACAATATTGCAAGCCCCAGGCCCCCCGCCACTCTGGGTCCCAGTCCAGGCTATTGGATTCTGCACCTGCTGCCTAACTCTCTTCTCCATTATTAAGGGCAAAGCAGCAGAGACAACACCAACAGCTGCCCTTCATAGCTCAGCCGGCAGCGTGGAGAGCGGTAGTGGGGTCACAGCAAGTTATCCTGACGTGGCTGGTTCGGCTTGAAGGAGAGTTTCTTTCCCCTCCCCTGGCTGAGGCAGGGCAGGGGAAGGAAGGCAAGGCATGCTGGGCCCTAGGGGGAGCAGCCGGGCAGGCAAGGTGCTTCCAGAGAGCTGCTGAAGGGCAGGAATTCTCCGCAGGCCAGGGGCACAGCTGTGATGCTGTAAAGAGCCCAGCCCTAGACGGTCAGGGGAGAAAGAGCCCAGCCAAGCCCCGGGACTTAAGCAGGGGCCTTTTGCTCTTCTAACATGGGCCCAACTGAGCTACCTCAGCAGGAGCTTCCCAGGTGCTTTGGTCACCACCTCAGGTGACTGGGGGAGTCTCTCCACCGTAGCACACAAGGAAGAAGCTGTTGCAAGGGGCCCTGTGAGGCAAGATGAGTTTTGCCTGCTTCCCTCAGCTTGACTCGCTTCCTGCCTCATTCCTGCCTGGGGTCACCGGACCTGGAGATCATGGGTTTAATTCCACCTGGAGTAAAGACCTGCATTTCCCCCTGTCTACGGCAAAGTAAAGTGACGATTGAAGTGTGTGAAGCATGTTCCCCGAAAAGCAGAGAGTCCGGAGCCCACAGCAGCCAGCTTAGCAAAAATCACCCCCCCCACCTCTGTGAATTTCTGTTGTCACCCGCTGGTACCCAGCACGCATGGAGGAGAAGGGACAGAGCTAGGTCAAGGGAAGGTTCTGCCTCCTGCCTCCCTTCCCAGTAGCTTTCCAGTATGAACCAGCTGTGGGTGTTAGCGCTGCCCCCTGCCTGGCCGTGCGATGGGATGAGTTACCTGGGCGGGGGGTGTCTCTGTGTGGAGGCCTGAGTGTATTGTGATGTCATGTGTGACAACAACAAAGAATGTGGCTGCAGCATTCTTGTCCTGCCTCCAGTCCAACTGGTTGGCAACGGCTGGTGCCCAAGGATCTGAGAGACGTGAACTGAGCCTCTGTCAAGAACCTCAGGAAGCCGCTGTCCCCGCGGGCGTGAGAGAGGATGAGTCTGTACAGAAGGTAATTCCCGGAGTCTTTCCCTGCCCCCGAGAGCCCACCTTGGAGATTGGAGCCTCCTCGGCCTAGGACGGGTGGGGGCAGAGGCTGCAACAGTCAGTTCCCAACACTCCCTTTTGATTTGACTCGGGGCATCTTCCCCTCTCCTTCTGCTTCAGCCTTTCCCGTGCTCCTGAGGCAGATGGGGATGATTTTCCCTCCCTGCCGACCAGTGGGGGTGAATTTCCATGTTTCTTACTTAAAGGGAACGTAGCAAAACTTGAGTAGAATTTGTGTTTATTTCTCCATGGAGCTTATTCCTCTTGGAGGTGCCCCTAAGGCATCCCCTGCCTTCAGGATGGGTAGAGAAATGTTTGGTGTCAAGTAATGATTGTCCAATATCGATGTGTTCAGACAACATCCAGCTCAGAATGTACAGAATTAGAATAACAAAGTGCTATTTGAATTATATTGAAAGTGCTACAGCTCCATAGCCAGTCCCAAGCTCTCATGTGGGTGCTTCTCTCAGAAATTCAAAACCCCATATGAATTCTCCTGTACCCCCTCCAGCCTATAAAATATCTGTGTAAATTCCCTCTGACATTCCATTCCAGGTAACGGGTTGAAATAAACTGCTACCTCATTTTGTCACGAGTCTCGGTGTGTTTTCTTTGTAACTTTTTGGTGACCTCAGTTCTGATTCGATCTTCTAAATAGTGTGTAAAACTCTTCATTGAATGCTCACTGGTTCTTTTCCCCCTGCTAGCAAAATCCAGATTTTGAAATACTTGACAGGAATTAAACACATTTGCAGCTGATACTCTGTCCTTCCAGTGCTTCAACCCCGCTACTTAACAATCTTTTGTTCCTTTTACTGGGTTTGATGGGAACAGAGGGTTCCTCATTTTCAGCTTGGCCCCTATCTGTAGCCAGAGTCCCAACATTCTGAGCACAAAGCTGTGGGGTTTGAGAGAAGGCCCAGCTGAGAATCATAGAAAATAGATGGGACCAGTGATCCCTCTAAGATTCTCCAGCCACGAGTTTTGTCTTGTGCACCAAGAATGAGGTCGTGTGAGCTTGTTTGGATTTGTGCCACTGTGGCACCAGCAGTTACTAACAAATACCTTAGATATATTTAAAATGTTATGGAAGAAAGAATACTACAACAAGGGATCGTTGGCAAGGTGCCTGACTTTAAATGTTTGTTTACTATGAAATCAAATACGTTGGGGTATGTCTACACTACCCCGCTAGTTCGAACTAGCGGGGTAATGTATGCATACCGCACTTGCTAATGAAGCCCGGGATTTGAATTTCCCGGGCTTCATTAGCATAAGCGGGGAGCCGCCATTTTTAAATCCCCGCTGCTTCGAACCCCGTGTAGCGCGGCTACACGGGGCTCGAACTAGGTAGTTCGGACTAGGGTGCCTATTCCGAACTACCGGTACACCTCGTTTCACGAGGAGTACCGGTAGTTCGGAATAGGACCCTAGTCCGAACTACCTAGTTCGAGCCCCGTGTAGCCGCGCTACACGGGGTTCGAAGCAGCGGGGATTTAAAAATGGCGGCTCCCCGCTTATGCTAATGAAGCCCGGGAAATTCAAATCCCGGGCTTCATTAGCAAGTGCGGTATGCATACATTACCCCGCTAGTTCGAACTAGCGGGGTAGTGTAGACATACCCTTGTTTTCAGCAGCCATTTGGCATCTTCCAGGTGTCCTGTTCCTCTGAGGCATAATGCAAAACTGCTATTTCTTGGCATAGCAAACAAAATCTGTTATCATTTGTACTGACATATTAAATGAAAAATGTGTTACAGTTTATGCTTGAAATTAAAGATTATGTCTCTTGGCTTGATGCACATGAAAAAAACTTTCTACAGGCAAAAGTGTTAGAGAGTCTCTGTTTTTGTGACTTGTGAAACAAAAACTAAATCATTTGGTTTTAACACAAAAAATCACTTCATTTATTTGCTGTATGTAGAAGAGCACTAATCACAGTTCTTGTCTGTCTGTCATGTGATTTTCAATTGGACCCTCATGAGCACGTGCCGACCGCCCCCACCAGCTCCTGCAGCAGCTCCTGCAGGCATGTGCATGTGTGTGTGTGTGTGTATGTGTGTGTGTGTGAGAGAGAGAGAGAGAGAGAGAGAGAGAGAGCTCACCGTGAGTTCTGGGTGTGTGAGTGATACCACTGTGGCCTGCAGAGTGTGTGTGGGGGGGCTGCCCTAGACTAACTGCCACCAACTGGCGCCCTAGGAGATCAATGCAGTAGGCGCCCCCCCACCCCAAAGGCAGATATTGACTGAGGGTTTTGGTTCTGTGCTGGGGAGAGGGGGGTTGGGGATGGAGTTCTGTGGCTGGGGGCCTGGAGGTTGGGGTTGGGGGGTTGGGGATGGAGTTGGAGTGCTGGGGCTGGTGGCTGCAGGCCTGGGGATGGAGTTTGGGACCTGGGGGCCGTGGAGAAGGAACAGGGTGCCAGCCGGGGGACAGAGTACCCTGCACTCGCCTCCTCCCAAGATCCCACCCACCCCAGAGAGAAACCCCCCATGTTCCTCCTCCCCCGGGACCGACCCCCCCGCATCCCTTCTCCCCTGGGGATGACCCTTTCTGCGGCACAGGGGAACCCCCCGCCCCCACGCGTTCCTCCTCCTCCTCCACCCTTCCACGGCACAGGGGAAACACCCCCACCCCACCCGTGCACTCCCACTCCCAGGACTTTCCCCTCCTGGCCGCAGGGCAGCCATGCTCCAGGTAAGGCACAGCAAAGGGAATGGGAAATGGAAGGGGCAGAGTTTAGAATTTGGCGCTCCATGCAGCTTGGCACCCTAGGCAGCTGCCTAGTATGCCTATAGGCACGGGCTGTGTGTGTGTGTGTGAGTGAGTGAGTGAGAGAGAGAGATCATGGTGTCCTGCAATGTGTGTGTATGTCAGTATGCTTGTGAGATCACTGTGGCTTGTAGAGTATGTGTGTATGTGATCACTGTGTGTGTGTGACAGATATCGATCACTGTGCGGGGTGTGGGTGTGTGTGTAAGTGATCACCGAGGCACACTTAAGACCAAAATGACAAAAGTTTATGCAGAGATAGTTTGGATATTCTAGAGAAGACTAAAGCCAGGCTCACAGACAGCACTGGAAGTTTGAAATGTTGCCCGTGTATCCACTAGTTGTGACACTGCATTGCATTGTGTGACGTAGTGGGGGTACCTGGCTGGTTTCTATGCTGCTGGCTCTGGGGTAACCCCCACTGGCTGCCGTGGGTACCACGACCCAGCAAAACAGGATGAGTCACTATGCAAACCAGTGGCCAGACACCCCCCATGGAGAGGAACAAAGGAAGGTGGAATGCTGCCCTGGCTGGGGGGCAGGGCTGGAAGGGAGTTCGTTAGTTGCTGGCTGTCTGGGAGCATGGAGGAGACAGCCTAGGGAAAGGGGCTGGAGTTTAGGGGCCCAGTCTCCCCCATCTCAAGGGGGCCTGAGGCATCCTAGCCCAGCTCTGTGACCAGATTACATCTGTGCTGTGCTGTATCCTGGAGAGGCAATAAACTTCCTCTATTCCACCGGCTGGTGCAGTCTGTTTGTGCCATTTCGGGGTGCAGGAGACGGGGGACCCCCAACGCGCCGTCACACATTGTCCTACATTCTGTCACCATAAAGTCCCCATTTCCTGCAAATTTGTCATGAGCTTTGCTTCATTATGTCTCTGCAATGATTTATTTGTAACCCTTGTTCTGGTTTGCAATGAACTCCTTCTCCTCCTCTGTGGTCTTTCGGCTGATGATTTCACTTGACTACTGCCCCAAATTGTTCTGTATTTGTTAGCTCGCTTGCTAATGATTTCAGTGCCAAATTCATCCCTGAATTGATGTGTGGAAAGTGAGGCAAAGCTGCCCGTTCATTTAGTCCATTCTCTGGAAACCTCTTATGCAGAGGCTTACACAGCAGGGAGATGAAACATAGAACAGGTTCACTGCAGAATGTTCATCGGTTGTGCTTGATTTGGTTCGATTTTTCACACTGTTGCTCCAAGAGACTGTTTTACCGAGATCCTGCCCTCTCATCCTGTGGATCTGAGCCCTTGCTAATTTTACAGCTTCACTTGTTGTTAAAGCTTCACTTCTGCCAGCGTCTGGTCAGTTCTGCTAATTTGCATGAGACATCATTTAATACAGCTGCAGTGACGTGGCAATTAGTGTCAGAGATCTTATTCAGGCAGCACTTTGTTAATGGGTCATTATTTCCTCAGATTTCTTGTTCCAAATATTTAAGAAGGGGCTCATAATTACACAGCAAAATGTCTAGCTAGCCACCGTTCTTCAGTTAGAGGTTTCAACGATACAGTCTCATTTTCTGTGACATTTGCTCTTTCCTCAAATTGTCCTCCTTGGACTGAGGAGCTGCAAAAGACCCTATAAACGGTCTTAAAAAGGATCTCTCCTTTCTTCAGCATTGGCACTTGGTTCCACGCATCCGCTAAACCCAGGTCTTCTCGATGTGCCACTCAGGGTTGTGCTGTTAAATATGGGATGCCCTGCTTGAGTTGTGTGGCAACACCATTGTTTTTCCCTAGTATGACTGACGTGAACATCACTGTTTCATCACATCCCGCTTATTCAGGCTGTCAGAGGCTTAGACAGCAGCTGTAACAGCTTGTGCATTACAAGCAGATCATTGACTAATTCCACCAAACAGTCTTCTGCCCTGCCCATGCTACACCTCTGAACTTGAAGCAAATGATAAGCAAGTTGGTGACAGGAATCGCTGCACTTTCATCAGTAATAAGCGTATGGTAGCAAGACAGGTGAATAGCTGTCACGATTCGGAATGGACAATGATGTCAATTGACTCCAAAACCTCAAAAGCAGAGTTTTTTCTGTGCCAGCTTGTACATGCTGGTGCGTTCCCATGTGGAGCTGTTCATTTGTATTGGAAGCAGAAAATTATCCATGAGAATTTTTATTTCTTCTGGCTTTAAATGTTTTCTTTCCTTCAGTTCCAGTCTCTTCTGTTTCTCATTCGAGGTTTCTAAGAGCATAATTCACAGGTCAAATCCCAGGGGATGAGAATTTCTGCTCCTAAGAATATGTACAGCAGATTCACGACTTTGGCTTGCAAAATCCTCCTCTTGTAGTTCAACGGCCTCTCCATTCCCATTTGTGGCCTGGGGAGAAGAAGCTGGATATTGTAGCCTTAGCACAAGTTTAGAAGGTCAAGTCCACATCAGCACTGTACAGGAACATGTCTCTCCTCTGTACACAGATCTTGCCTTTAGATCATTGAGATTCTGCTTCATCTCTTTCATTCAGCCATTCTCCTTTGAGCGTGGGGCAGCATTTCTTAGGGTTTCCCGCTATGTTGGTTGATGCTCTTTGCCTTCATTTACAAATGACTGTTATATGCTCCATTATATTTCCTGGCATAGAAGTTAAGCCGAGTGGTCTCCACTTTCTTGGGTTGTTCCTACTTCCCCTTTTATAGATAGACACTGTATTTGCCCATTTCCAGTCTTCTGGTATCTCTCCCAACCTTAATGACCTTTCAAAGACGATAGCTAAAGGCTCAGATACCTCCTCTATCAACTCCTTGAGCATTCTAGGATGCGTTTCATCCATCCCTGGTGACCTGAAGACATTTAATTTTTCTTACTAATTTTTCATTTCTTTTGTTTTTTAGTTTAACTTCTAAACCTCCCCCATTCCCACTAGCATCCACTACCTTAGGCATCTCGTGGTCATCAAACTTGTTGGTGAAAACTGAAACAAAGTGTCAGTAAGCACCTCTGTCATTTCCAGGTTTCCTGTTATTGTTTCTCCCTCCTCACTGAGCAATGGGCCTACCCTGACCTTTGTCTTCCTCTTGCTTCTCACATATTTGTAAAATCTCTTTTTGTTACCCTTTCTGTCTCTAGCTAGACTGAGTTAGTTTTGTGCATTCGCCTTTCTCATGTGGCCCTGCCTAGCTGTGTTGTTTTCTTGTATTCATCCTTTGTTATTTGACCTAGTTTCTACCTTTTACACAACTCCTTTTTAATTTTTGGATCGTGTAGGAGCTCCTGGTGAAGCCAAGGTGGACTCTTCCTGTACTTTCCATCTTTCCTGCTCAGTGGAATAGTTTGCTTTTGGGCCCTAATAATGTCCCTTGGACAAACTGCCAGTTGTCTTCCTCTCTTTTTCCTCTTCATCTTGCTTCCCATGCGAAACTTACGTACCACCTCTCTGAGATTACTAAAATCTGCCTTCCTGAAATCCACTGTCTCTATTTTGCTTTTCTCTCCTCTACCTTAGAATCGGGACCTCTATGATTTCATGATCTCTATCACCCAAGCTGCCTTCCACTTTCAAATTTCAACCAGTTCCTCTCTATTTGTTGAAATCAAATCTAGAGCAGCTTTCTCAGCCTTCTGAAATAAAAAATTGTCTCCAATGCAGTCCAGGAATGTATTGGCTAATCTGTGCCTTGCTGTGTTAGTCTCCCAACATGTGTATGGATCGTTGAAGTCCCCCATCACCACCAAATCCTGTGCTTTGGGATGTTTTTGTGAATTCTTTTAAAACAGCCTCATCCACCTAGAATCATCGAATCCTAGAGCTGGAAGAGACTTTAGGAGGTTATTGAGTCCAGCCCCCTGCCCAATACAGGAGCAACCCCAACTCAATCATCCCAGCCAGGGCTTTGTCCAACCAGGGCTTACAAAGCTCTAGGGATGGAGATTCCACCCCCTCCCGAGGTAACGGATTCCAGTGCTTCACAACTCTCCTAGTAAAATAGTTTTTCCTAATAGCCAACGTAGACCTGCCCCACTGTAACTTGAGACCATTGCTCCTGTTCAGTCTTCCATCACTACCGAGAACAGCCTCTCTCCATCCACTTTGGAATCTCTCTACAGGAAGTTGCAGGCTGCTACCAAATCCCCCCTCACTCTTCTCTTCTGTAGACTAAATAATCCCAAATCCCTCAGTCTCTCCTCATAGGCCATGTGCTCCAGCCCCCTCATCATTTTGGTTGCCCTTGGCTGGATCCTCTCCAATGTGTCCACATCCTTTCTGTAGTGGGTGGCACAGAACTGGATGCAATACTCCAGATGTGGCCTCACCAGGGTCGAATAAAGAGGAATACAGGCAGTCCCCGAGTTACGTGGATCTGACTTACGTCGGATCCGCACTTACGAATGGGGCTTTCTCGCCCCGGAGCTCGCAGGCGGCGGGACCGCCCAGAGCTCAGCGGTCCCGCCACCTCGACCTCCGGGGCGAGAAAAGCTGCTCCCGGTGCCCCTGGTCTGCTGGGGACCGTCTCCAGCAGACCAGGGGCACCGGGAGCGAAGCCGCAGCCACGGCGGGGTACCGCGCTTCTGAGGCTTGTGGACCCTGGGGCAGAGCAGCTGGGGCGCTGCCGGTTGATCCCGCAGCGCCGCTCTGGGCACTACTGGACCAACCCGGCAGCACCCCAGCTGCTCTGCCTCGGGCTTCCTGATTCAGCTGCTGATCAGTTTCAGCAGCAGCTGACTTGGGGACGCTTGGGGTTCTTTAGTTGAATCTGTATGTAAGTCAGAACTGGCGGCTGAATCTGGACGCCAGTTCCGACTTACATACAGATTCAACTTAAGAACAAACCTACAGTCCCTATCTTGTACGTAACCCGGGGACTGCCTGTAATCGCTTCTCTAGATCTGCTGGCAATGCTCCTCCTCATGCTCCCTAAGAGGCCATTAGCCTCTTGGCTCCAAGAGCAAATTGTTAACTCATACGCAGCTTCTCATCCACTGTAATGCCCAGGTCCTTTTCTGCCAAACTGCTACGTAGCCAGTCGGTCCCCAGCCTGTAACAGTGCTCTGGATTCTTCCGTCCCAAGTGAAGGACTCTACAGTCGTCCTTGTTGAACCTCATTAGATTTGTTTTGGCCCAATCTTCCAATTTGTGTAGGTCAATCTGGACCCTATCCCTGTCCTCTAGTGTATCTACCTCTCCTCCTAGCTTAGTGTCATCTGCAAACTTGCAATCCATCCCCACATCCAAGTCATTAATAAAGATGTTGAAAAAATCCGGCCCTAGAACCAATGCTTGGGGCTTTCCTCTTGAAATTGATCGCCATCCAGACATCAAGCAATTTATCACTAGCTATTGGGCCCGACAATCTAGCTCACTTTATATCCACATTACAGTCCATATGTTCAATCCATACTTCCTTAACTGCTGGCAAGAATATTGTGGGAGATCAAATGAAAAGTTTTGGTAAGTCAAGGTATATCACATCCACTGACTTCCCCATGTCCACGGAGCCAGTTACCTCATCATAGAAGCTAATCAGATTGGTGACGCACGACTTGCCCTTCGGGAATCCATGTTGACTATTCCTGATCACTTTCCTCTTTTTTAAGTACTTCAAAATGGATTCCTTGAGGATGCCCGCCATGTTTTTTCTGGGGACTGAGATAAGGCAGACTGGTCTGTAGTTCACTGGATTGTCCTTTTCCTCTTTTAAAAGATAGACACCGCATTTGCTTTTTTCCAGTCATCCAGGATCGCTCCAAATCTCTATGAGTTTTCAAAAATAATGGCCAGTTCTGCAATGACATTTGCCAACTCCCTCAGAATCCTCGGATGTGTTAAATCCAGATCCATAGATATGTGTATTTTTAGCTTTTCTAAATATTTCTTAACCTGTTCATTTTCCACGGAGAGCTGCCCAGCTCCTTCCCATACTGTCTTGCCTAGTGCAATAATCTATGAGCTGACTTTCTTTGGGAAGACAGAGGCAAAGAAAGCACTGAGTACTTCAGCTTTTCCCACATCACCTGTCATTAGGTTACCTCCCTCATCCAGTAAGTGCCCCACGCCATCTCTGAGCACCTTCTAATTGCTAACATGCTGTGACGGACTGGGCCATGTCTGGGCACAGCTGAAGGCATCTGCTCAGGGTGAATTGCTCAAATTCGGTGCTCCTTACAGCCCCCAGACTGGAGACCTTCCCAAACAGTCCACAAACCAATCCCACAGAGTGCTTCAGCAGCCTGCCTGAAGCCTCACGAGCAAAACTCCTCCGACACCCCAGCGATATCCGTGCCCCACATGGCCCCGGGCCTCATACACAGGTGAGGGGTCTTAGAACCCAATCCCACCTACCCTGAACAAGTTCTGTCCAGTTCCAATAAACCAGCCACAGATCCCTGGTCAATTTACCCTCTGGACCTTACCCACAAATCACGCTGGGCCAATCCTTTAGCATCTAACTTCTAAAGGTTTATTGCATGTGAAAAGCATGAGAGTGAGGTTGCTAAAGTATCATACGTTCCATGCATCGAATCTCCCAGTTTTCGATGCAGGCTCTAGCAGAGATTAGAAGTCCTTGGTGCACATCCTAGGATCAGGACGGGTCCACAGTTCTTTCTGGCTCTTCAATCCCTGCACTGCTGCCTCTGGGATGAAGTGCTGAGCTGAGTACCAAGATGGAGTGGACCACATGGCATATTTATATACCTCTTTCCTGGGCTCTTCTTGGCTGCAGCAGCTCACCTGGCACAATATCCCTGTGTTCCCTGCAGGCAGCCCGTAGGTGTCAGGCCTCATTCTTGAGGTGTATCCTTGGCCTATTGAGTGCCATTGTTCCACACAGCCTCGCTAATTAGCATGTCCATAGGCCAGGCTCTGCCCAATGCTCAAGCACATTCAGAGAAATAGTCAGTATCCATACAAAGTACAGTAAAACTCCATTGGTCCGGCATCTGATGGTCCGGCATCTGATCGTCCGGCACTCCTGATGGTCCGGCACCATCAGGAACCCGGAAGTGCTCCAGGCAGCCGGACCATTGGAACTGGTCTGCCCCCGGCTTCCCTGATTCAGACGCTGCTGAAACTGACCAGCGGCTGAATCGGGGAAGCTGGGGGCAGAGCAGTTGGAGTGCTGCCCGGTAGGTCCCATAGCGCTGCCCCTTGGGGCTGCGGGACCAACCGGCAGCACCCCAGCTGCTCTGCCCCAGGCATCCCCCAGAGCAGCTGGGGTGCTGCCGGGTTGGTCTCGCAGCGCCAAGGGGCGGCGCTACCGGACCAACCCGGCAGCACCCCGGCTGCTCTGCTGCAGGCGTCCCAAATCAGCTGCTGCTGAAACTGACCAGCAGCGGCTGAATCGGGGATGCCTGGAGCAGAGCCGGATCATGGAAGGGGGGGGCTAAGACGGGTGTGGGGTGGCATCTCCCCCCATCCGACCCGTCATAGCCCCCCCTTCCAATAGTCCAGTATAGCTGATAATCTGGCATCCCCTGGGTCCTAAAGGTACCAGATTATCAGAAGTTTACTGTACATGCTTATAATTTCACACACAGACATTGTACAATCACATGAATAGCGTACATAGGATTAGCAGACAGTAAACTTCTATTCAACACCTCACATGGCCCCCTTTATACCACTTTTGGGGCAAACACACCCCCATGGGTGCAGCAGTGATCTGGCTGCTCCCCTCAAAATCCAGGAACGTGTCACATGCCTGTAGAAACCTTTCTTTTTACCCACCACATCCCTTGCTAGCTACAAATCCAATTGTGCTTTTTCCTTCAGGACGACTCCCTTGCATTCTCAAGTATATTTAGACTCCTCCCAAGTCATCTCCCCAAGTTTCCACTTCTTATAAACTTCCTGTTTGTGTTTAAGATCACGAAGGATTTCCCTGCTAAGCCCATCTGGTTGTCCACCATATTTGCTTTTCTTACTGTGCATCGGGATGCTTTGGTCTTGTGCCTTCATTAAGGCTTCTTTAAAATCCTGCCAGCTCTCCTGGATTCCTTTCCCCTTCATGTTAGCACCTCAGGGAATCCTGCCCATCACTTCCCTGAGGGAGCCAAGTCTGCTTTTCTGAAGTCCAGTCCCCTCTTCTGCCTGGGTTGGTGGGCTGGAGTGGACCCCTAGCATGACATCACCCTTCTTTTTACCTCTTTTTACCTAACCCAGACACTCTTAACAAGTCTGTCTTCTACGCCTATCTCCACCTCAGCCCCATGTACATTCTTAATAGATACGGCAACACCTCCTCCCTTTTATCCCTGCCTGTCAGTCCTGGGCAAGCTGTACCCTTCGGTATCAATATTCCAATTGTGTGTATTATCCCACCAAGTCTCTGGGATACCAACTGGGTCATCCTTGTGTTTCTTTATTAGCACTTCAAGTGCTTCCTGCCTATTCCCCGTCCTCCTTGCCTTTGTACACCGGCATCTAAGATACCGATTGGATTTTGCCCCCCACTTCTGCCTTGTCCCTCCTTTCTCTCTGCTGTTATAGCCCATGCTCCCTCCCATTTCCAACCCATCTCCCAGGTCTCCATGTTTTTCATTTGCCTGTGGGCTTTGGCCACCTGTCCCCATCAAAACTAGTTTAAAGCCCTTCTCACTAGGGGTATGTCTACACTACAATGTTAGTTCGAACTAACGGATGTTAGTTCGAACTAACATTCATAGGCGCTACACTAGCGCTCCGCTAGTTCGAATTTAAATCCAACTAGCGGAGCGCTTAGTTCGAACTAGGAAAACCTCATTTTACGAGGATTAAGCCTAGTTTGAACTTACTAGTTCGAATTAAGGGGTGTGTAGCCCCTTAATTCGAACTAGTTGGAGGCTAGCCCTCCCCAGGTTTCTCTGGTGGCCACTCTGGCCAACACCAGGGAAACTCGTCTGCCCCCCTCCCGGCCCCGGACCCCTTAAAGGGGCACGGGCTGGCTACGGTGCCCATGCCAGGTGCAAGCCTGCCAGCACCCAGCCAGCAGACCCTGCACCTGGCACGGCACAGAGCCACCCACCCGATGTCCCCCAGCCCACCCCCTCTTCCCGGGACCAGGCTGGCGGCTCCCGGGAGCTTGCCCTGGACCGCAAGAGGCGGGCACCTTCCTAGGCTAGTGCGGACATCGTGGACCTCGTCCACGATCTCCGCACTAGGCACAGGAAAGTGGCCGTCTAGGGCAGGAGAGCTGCCAGCCTGGCCACCCAGGAGCAGGTGTGCATGAAAATCAAGGGGGTCCACTGAGACCCCCGACCCTGAGCCCTGAGCTTACAATGGCCGTCCTGGGTCAGACCAAAGGTCCATCTAGCCCAGTAGCCTGTCTGCCGACAGCGGCCAACCCTAGGGACCCTGGAGGGGATGGACCGAAGACAGTGACCAAGCCATTTGTCTCGTGCCATCCCTCTCCAGCCTTCCACAAACTTTGGGCAGCGACACCACTCCTACCCCCTGGCTAAGACTACTCCATGGACCCAACCTCCATGACTTGATCTCACTTCCCTTTAAACTCTGTTCTAGTTGTAACCTTCACAGCCTCCTGCAGCAAGGAGTTCCACAGGTTGACTCTTTGCTTTCTGAAGAACAACTGTCTCTTACTAGTTTCAAGCCTGCTACCCATTCCTTTCCTTTGGTGTCCTCTAGTCCTTCTTTATGGGAACTCATGAAGAACTTTTCTGAATGCACCCTCTCCACCCAACCCCTGCTTTTAGAGACCTCTATCCTGTCCCCGCTCCATCTCCTCTTTTCTAAGCTGAAAAGTCCCAGTTTCTTTAGCCTCTCTTCATCTGGGACCTGTTCCCAACCCCTGATCATGTTAGTTGCCCTCCCCTCTCCCAGCCTCTCTCTTCCCCTCTCCCACCTCCTTTTCCCAGTCTCCCCCAGTTTTGTTCAATAAAGACAGAGTCAATGTTGGAAGAAACATTATCTTTATTTTGTACATCAATAAGAAGGGGGGCTAGGGAAGGGTAAGTGGAAGGAGGTGAGGGAGGAATGGGGTACGAGCCCCCGATGGGGAGGACTGTGCTGGCTCTGCAGGCTTCTGGGGATGGAAGCTCTCCTGCAGCCCCCCAATTGCCCCCTCTCCCCAGATGGCAGCCTGCGGCAAGTGCAGCTGGGCTGATGGCCGAGTGGTGTGATGTGCCCAATGTGGGTACTCCGGGCACTCCAAGCCAGGACTGGTTTTCAAGCGGGGCACCCCTTAGAACTGTCTGTCCGGGGTGGGGGTCGGGACCCTTTAAGCGCAGCCCTCGGCTAGCCTGAGACAGCAGCTCCACGCTCTAAGTCCTCCTCTGATGCCCTGCCGGCACTGCTTCCGGCCATCCTTAAGCCCTGTTCAGGGTCCACTCAATGTGGACTTGCTAGTTTGAATTAGCAAAACGCTAATTCGAACTAGTTTTTAGTTCTAGACGCGTTAGTTCGAATTAGCTTAGTTCGAATTAACTAATTCGAACTAAGTTAGTTCGAATTAACGTTGTAGTGTAGACGTACCCTAGGTTAGCCACTCTGTGACCAAATACTCTCTTCCCCTTCCTCGAAAGGTGAACCCCATCTCTGCTCAGCAGTCCTTCTTCTCGGAGCAGCGTCCCGTGGTCAAGGAGGCCAAAGCCCTCTTGGTGGCACCATCTTTACTGCCAGGCACTCACCTCCAGGATGTACCTGTCTCTGCCTGGGCCCCGAAAATTGACAGGAAGGACTAAGGAGAACACCACCTGTGCGCCAAACTCCTTCCCCTGTGCTCCCACAGCCCCGTAATCACCCTAGCTCCTCTCAAGGTCACACCTTGCAGTATCATTAGGGCCCACATGGATGAGAAGCAGGGGGTAGTAGTCAGGAGGTTGGATATTCCTCAGCAATGCCTCCGTAATATCTGGGATATGGGCCCCTGGCAGGCGGCATACCTCCCCAGATGACATGTCAGGGCAACAGATGGGTGCCTCAGGGGTGATTCCTTCTCTCCCTTATTCAAAACAACATAACAGTTCTCTGGAGCGATAGTGGAAGGGTTAGTAGCACAGGATGGAAAACACCAGACTGAAGAGAAGGAAATAGCTCATTGAGTTTTGCCACCAAAGGCAAATCAAGTATAAAACACTCAGGAGGATTTCACAAAAGCATGTTGCAAGTCTGTACAAAGCAAAACTGACTCCAAAGGGATCAGTTTCTGAGGCCCAGTGAGATTCAGAACTGCTTAAGAACAATCTATAATACATCTGATTTCACTGAACAATTACTATTTGCTGTGGTAGCTTCTAAAAGATAGTAACTATCTGGATTCCATCTGCTGAAGCCCAGAAAGGCACTACCCAGTGAATCACAGCTAGAATCCTAAATAATTCCAGTTAGATAGGCCAGTTTCTTCTGCCTCTTTGTCGACTTCCCAAAATAACAAATCCAAATCCTGTACAGTTTAGAGTAGGAATAATGTTAATTTAGTTAACCCACATGGCCCCTCCCTGGGAGCAGCTCAGAAGCCACCATGCCACCCGGGCCCCACAACCAGCACTGGGGACAGCAGAGAGATGCCAGGCTCAGTCTCCTACCCCCACTGAACCCACAACTAGCAACAGCTTCCCTTCCACCAGTAGGACGGCGACTGCAGGCCCAAAGCCGTTAAGAGCAAATGGAGGATGAACTTCAGCCACTTCTATAACTTGAGGGTCATCAGCCCCTAGAGTCCCAGGCTGTAAGGCCAGAAGGCACAGCCCTGCTCCCCGAGTCTGAGCTCCTGCACCACACAGGCCCTAGAAATTCCCCATAAGAATTCCTGGGTCACCCACAGCCCCATGTGTCTTCACCGGGTTCTATGGACCAGTTCTGGCTCTTAGAGAAGCGGATGGTTTCAATAGAGCGCTCTTGTATCTGAATCCTGGCAGATTAATGTCTTGCCTTTCCAGGGCAGAAAAACCCATTGGCTCCTTCTTTTTCTTCCAGGCTGTGTTCCTTCTTTGAAAGACTCACCTCAAGGGAGCACAGACACAGCCGAGTGCTCCGGGTGGTGGTCCGACCTGCAGCAGCCGAGGCATGCGCCGGCCTCAGCCAGCAGGAGCAGGCCTTGCCAGAGGAGCCCAAGAGAACCAGAGGCTCCTGGAAGATCCTGTCAGGCATAAGAAGACTCTGTGCCTGCAGCCAGTGTGGCAGCTCCCTGGCAGAGGCTGAGGAGGAGAGAAGAGCTTCCTCTCCCAGGCGGTGGACACGCTTCTCCCTGAAGAAGAGGAAGAAGAACTCAGCGGAGAAGCAGGAGGAGCCAGAGGAGGAGAAGCCACCGGAGAGCCCAGACAAAGACCAGCTGGATCCCACAGGTGAGGATACAACCCACCCGGTGAGAGGGGAGCATGTGAGGGACACTGACCCCAGTCACTGTACAAGCCTTGAGCATTAGGGCCGGTTCCTGGGACAGCGATGGGCTCCTCAGAGGCTGGAATCCATCGAGTGCCAGACGCTCTGGTACAGGGGGGCAGGTTCCTCCCTGAAGTGGGAAGAACAGACAATGGCAGGGCACAGCTCTCTGGGGGTCTGGCATCCCCAACCTGCAGCCCCTGTTCCCTCTCACCGGCTGTCAGACAAGGGGGTAGGAGCAGTGTTCCCGCTAAGATTTTCCAACCTTGGGCCGACTGAATTTTCTCATGTGCAACACCAATATCGCGGTGGTGTGTGGTGTGTGGACCCAAACCCGTGGGTATAAATATGTATTTTCAATAGTCTGTGGGTGTGGAAGAAAATATATTGGGTGTGAATTGGGGAGAGCAGGGGCAAAGGAGCAGGCAGAGAATAAACAGAACTGAATGAGCATCAGGGGAGTGGAACAGGGGAGAAAACAGGATCCCTGCTGGGCCAATTCCCCAGCGGGAGGCAGGGGAGGAGGAGGATGCGAGGGAGGCTGCTGCCCTGTTCGCAGTTCACCGCGCAGGGAAGACTTGGAGCAAAGTAGAGAAGTTGGCCTGATCTGAAGGCGCCTGTAACCTCCCCAGCTTTCCCATGTGGGCGGTGGCAGCCAATGCAGCACAATTGATCCCTCCTCCCCTTCAGCATGGTCTGGGTCACATGATCCCCCAAGTACGTCCTGGCTCCCTGATTTGCTCCCCCAGCCAGTACGGACCCTGCAGGGGGCTGGGAGGGGTGGGGGGACGGGGTGGAGGCTGGAGGCAGGACCCCCTCCTCCACCACAGGAGAGCGAGTGCCCCATGTCCTTCCCCAGCCAATCAGGAAAGGGATTCGCACGCAGCTTCCAGGGATCCTTGGATGGGAGCCGAGGGGCAGCTCCAACCCCCTGCGCCAGCAGCAGCTGCTGGAGAGGAGGGAACAGAACCGTTAAAAAGGGACCAGGGGTCACCCGTCCAAAGGTCACAGCAGCTCTCAACTGGGAACTGGGCTGGGCTGGGCCATCACTTCCTGGGGTGTCACACGGGAAACGAGGCCTGTTCCCATCACTGCAGGAAGGGGGCGAGGGCCGGGGAGAGGAGAACGCACCGTGGGAGAGACTCTGCCCCTAGGGGAGAGAAGCCCAGTGGGGAGAGCCCCCAGCTGAGAGTCATGGGAGCGGCGCTCTCTGCTCGGCCCTGCAAGCACCTTGCTGTGTGACCCTGGGCAAGTCACGTCAGGGCTCTGGGCCCCGTGTCCTGCTGTCGCCCAGGGTAACACATTCAAACCAGCGCGTCTCCTCTGCTCCAGGGGTGGAGAACGAGCTCTCCCAGAAGACGCCCAACGGGGCGGAAGGGAGCGAAGAGGAGGAGGAACCAGACCGCCGGCCCACCCCATTAGCACAGAGCAGCGCCCACATGACATTGGGAATGAGGCTTGTGACTGAGCCAATGGGAAGCATCTCCTGTGGGGCGCGTGACTATGTGCCGGAGCCGGTGTCTCAGAGGAGGACGCCCCCCCCCCCCCTCCGGCTCAGGGACCAAAGGAAACACTCCTACGTGTGACCAGCTCCCTGGAGCAAAGCCGTGTAATATGGGGGCTTTCTGGGAGCACCACGCCGAGGGTGGAAGCAGGGCTCTGCAAGAGCTCTCCAAACCCTTGCCTGGCACCGGGGGAGGCTGCTCAATCAAAGGTCTCAGCAGGCTCCTCCATGCTCACTAGGCCCTGCCAGCCCCCAGGGAGCGAGTGTCCCAGGGCAGCTGCCCAGTGGAAATGCTCAGACCCTACAGGCTCTGCCCCTGTTCATTGCAGACCCTCGGGGAGCCCCCTGCCTCAGCCCAGCCCACAGCCCTGCTGCTGGCAGCCGTGAAGGCTCTGACGGCCCCCGCCCTGGAGAGCTTTCGGGCGGCGGAGGAGGCGCTGAGAGCCACCGTGTCCCAGCACAGCACCCGCATGGAGCGAGTAAGAGACGCCCGGCGAGGGGCAGGGGCGTGTGGGGAGAGGGGCTGGGAGAACTGGCTCTGAGGAAACCGGCCCTGGGGCACAGGGTCCCGGTCTGGCAGGTCGGCTCAGCCCCTTTCCATTCGGTGCTGGGGTGGGCAGGTGTTTCCAGAGCTCTGCGCGCTGGAGCTTGGACACGTCCCTGGGGCCAGCCCAGCCCCACGGCAGGTGGGTCACATCCCCGCCCTGGAGCGCGGCACTGACAGAGTCTGCCGAGGGGTCGCCACGCTGGGCTCCCGGAGCGGACGGGGTTTCCTCACGTGCCCTGCAGGGCCCTCGTGTGACCCACCGGTGCAGCAGGAACCATTTGGCTTTGCACTTTGCCCCGGTGCCTGTGATGTGTGATCCTGCTGCCCGGCCCCACCGGCTCCGGTGCCCCCCCCGGGAATTAGACTGGCGCAGGGAGGGCTCTGCCCGAGTCCATTTCTACAGCCCCTTCCTAGGAGGTGTGAGCATCAGTCACTGCCCTGATCAGTTGAGCTCCATCGCCCTCTGGGGAGGCAGGAATTTTACCCGCGTGACACGGGGACCTGGGACCAAGAGCGGCTCAGTGACTTGGTGACGTTCCTGCCCTTCTCCGAGCGCCGTCTGCCAGGAGGGGTGACCTGGCAGGAGGCCGCTCTTGGGCAATCCCCCCCCCTCAGCTTTCTGGCTGCCTCCAGGTGGGAGATGTCGTGGGAGAGATTTTCACCTGGCTGGACGACGTCGAGGACCCCAGAGCCAGAAGAGCCGCGCTGGGAACCATCGCCCTGCTGGCTCGCGCCCACCCCCGGGACGTGGTTCCAGCCTGTGTGGCCCACGCGCCGCCATGGGAGAGGTAGGGAGAGGCTGTTATCACCTCAGCCCCTGATTGCCCCTCCCTCCTCCTCCAGGGCAGAGCGCGGGAAAGGCCTGGCAGGCCACAGCGATGGAGCAAGCTCCCTGCTGGGCACGGGGCTGTCCCTGCCTCCTGAGGGGAGATGCCCAGGCCCAGCCCCTTGGAAACCAGCCCCTCCCCCTTCCCTGCCCAGAGTGCAGACGTGACAGGTCCCTGGAGAGTTCCAGCAGGCTCCTGATTTCTGTGGGTCACCCCCTTCCCGCCAGCTCCACCAGAGGGGCAGGACCAGGCTATGGGGAGCATCCCTGGGCCGTGACTCCAGCGTAAATGTCACCGAGCAGCCTTTGGTGCAGGCTGGGCTGGGTGGTGTCACGCTGTGCGCAGCCCCAGGGCAGTTACTGGAAGCAGCGGCACAGGCTGCAGGAGCAATGAGGCCTCTGGGGAAGGGAATAAATGAAGAGCTCGCGGAAGGGACTCACCCGCCTCAGCCTCCCCGCCCCCGGGCGTCTCCTCTAAGGCCCCCTTTCCCGCTGGCCTTCCCAGCCTCTCCCTGGGGACACAAGGGGGGGCAAGCAGGGACGCTCTGATTTCGGTTTCTGACCTTGCAGAGGTGCCAGGGAGCTGTGGAAGGCCTTGGGGGAAGAAGCACAGCTCTCCCGCCACGTGCTGCACCAGCTGCTGGACAAGCTCCGGAAGAGCCACCGGGAGGAGAGGAGCCGCAGCGTGTCTCTGGCCGTAAGTGAGACTGGCGCTGTCACGTAGCGAACTCGCCACCGAACACGGAGGCCCCTCACTTGGAGCTCAACCCCGTGTGCGTCCCAATGCTCCAAATCAACCCTGCAGCTCCCTGCACACAGGGCTTAACTCCCTGTGTGCTCCAAATCAACAGGGCAGCTCCCTTCACACAGGCCTAGCAGCCAGAACTCCTGGTGGGATTGGTGTGGAGGGGCAGGGGGACCCAGGCCACCCTCTCCACCGGGTCCCAGTGCACCCTGTCAGCGTTGGAGTGGGGCACCACTAGCTGGGTGGGGAATCCAGCCGAAAGACGCCAAGCACCCGGGGTTCAACTACCCGCCCTGGGCTGCTTCCTGCCAGCTTCTCTCCCATCCTGAGCGCCGTCTCTTTCCTCCAAACCGGGGCTTCTGCTGCGGTTCCCTGCTGACTGGTGACGGCGTCCGGGTGCACATGCGCTTCTCCTCGGGAGCCCCAGCGGCACCTCTGCCCCCGTAGGCCTCAGCCCTGTCTGAGCTGCTCCACCGGCCTTTCTAGCTACCCCCAGCTGGAGCGCACCCAGCACGCCTGTGGGGGTGCGACCTTCTCTGCTAGGCAGCCAGGCTTCACCTCTGCAGCCCCAGTGCAGGGTCGGGACACCACGTGCCAGGGCTGATCTCCACTCTGAGCACAGAACGTGGGGACCTGCAAGAAAACTTAAAAAAAAAAGATTCACACAGAGCAATTCAAACCAGCCAAAAGTAAAGAAAAATACCCACCTGACGACTAGATTCCCTTTCCCCCTTTATTTACTCATGATCTTTTCTTACTTCATTTCATTTCCATACCCAAAGTGCAAAGGGTAACGTCTGAGCGGGTAATTTTCCATAGAAGGTGGGGAGAGTGTTCCACGTTCCCATCCACAGTGATTTTTATGAACCCCAGAGAAGTGAGCTGCCCCTGTGTCTGTGCCAGGCATAGCACTCCCCAGAGAGAGAGCCAGAGACCCCAGGGAAAAGACCTGACCTTGCTGGGAGGTTTAACCCAATAAGAACAGTTGGATGGTGTGTTTGTAAGAGGCTCGAGTGTGTGTTAAAACTACGGATGCGTTTCTTCTTATTTGACATTTGTAATTCACTTTGCTCTGCCCTTTCTCACTTGCAAACACATAAATCCCACAGCTTGTGCTTAATAAAATCACTTTTGTTCACTGTCAAGCGTTGTGTAAACAGTTGTGACCTCAGACCACAATAGACTCAATGTCTGTATAGCTCTGGGGGCGGGGGAGGGTCTCTGCTCTGTGCCTCGGCTGGGGGAGACCAGGAGACCTGGCCCAGCAGGACAGTGTAGCGAGAAGCTCTTGAGTGCCAAGAAGCGAGTGTCAGCGGCTTTGCCAGCGCTCTGGGAAACGCCCCCAAGGAGTCTTCTGTGATCGCGCCCGTGACACGGATCCTGCCGGGGGCAGGCAGGAATGGGCAGCGACACCGCCCGGTGCCCTCGCTGAAACTGTCTCCCTGCTTGAGGACTACGTGGCCTCAGAGGAGCCAGGGAAGCCAGACCCCAAGCCGGGGCATCTGAGAGAGTCAAAGAAGCAGCACGGTCAGGGTCCCTCTAACTGGGGCAGGAGGATTTGAACCCGACCCGGCAGAAGTTCCCATTGACCCTGGTGAAGTAGTTTGGGATCTTGGGGGGATGTTCTCCAAGAGCAAAGGAGTGACCCAACCCTCCAAGGCCTGGCAGCAAGGGGCAGACACAAGCCAGGGAGATGGTCAATCTCAGTGCTGGCCCCAGGGGTCCTGGTTTGAGATCAGCAAGGAACTTAGATCTGGTGGCACCCTTCTAGAAGAGCAGCACAAGCCATTAGTCTACCCTCCTGCTAGTGGGCTACGCTGTTATGCTTAAACGAAGCACACGAGATCTTTTATGGGGCAAAGGCAGTACGCCGCATTGATTGAGAATACAACAGTTGCTTATGCTTTTCAAACACACACCTACACACAAAACATCATGCATACACAGCTCTGCCAGATGATATAGTTACCAGTCCAGAGTCTGTGTCCATCTAGTGGCCAGGTAGATTGAGCACAGGGGGGAGCAGGGCCTTGTCGGTCGATCGATCCGATACTCCTCTCCAGATAGTGTGGCAGACGAACGCAAAGTTCCATAGCAAAGCGCCCTGCTTTATATATTCCTCCTTCTTGTTAAAATCCATGGATCTCGCTCTGTCCGCTTGTGACCGGAATGTTATCTTTTGATGTGAGTGTTCCCAGAACATCTCTCGAAGGTTCATCCTGTTGTCAATCGTCCTTTCGGGGGGCTTGCTCCGCTCTAAGGCTCGTCAATCTGCCAATTATCCCATCTTCTCATGAGTAGGGGTACTCATTGATAGTTATGGATGACTCCTCTGCAGTCAGGTTGTCTCATCCTCTGTATCGAGCTTAAGCAATGGAGGGGAAGAAGCACACTTAGTTTTTACTACAGGCCCAGAACACACAAGCAGCCCTGCACGATGGGGGAATGAAAACGAGGACCTGCAAACCATGAGCTGCTGGAAAGTCAGTCGCCGGGAGCAACGTGGGGTCTGGACTGAAACTGCATCGACCTCCCGGCATCGCCCCGGCTCCCTGCTGCTTGTGGCACTGGAGTTACTCAGGCAGCAGAGGAATCGTGGGATGCCCTGTACATGCGCCTAGAAGTTTGGGTCTCCTCATGATGGTGTCGCCCCCTCCGGTCAGGCCTGGGAAGGGGAAGGGCGAGGGCTAGGCCATGGAGAGAGATAATGGGGAATAATGTCAGCTGGACTCTTCTGATCTTTCCAAGAGGTTCCCTTCTGCGCCCATTCTAGCAATGGAAGACGGGTCAGGGGCCATCACATCTCCCCTCCCCCCGAGGAACTAACCCTCCTTCCTCAGAAGCCACAAGGATGTGAGAAACGGCACCAGCATGACAGCAAAATGCCATGGGAGCGGATGGGAGGTGGGGACAGCTCAGTGACTTTTCTGTCTCGTTCTGACTCCAGGCTATGGACACGCTCTATGAGATCTTTTTCCTGTGGGGATACCGAGAAGCCATCTTGCAAATGTTTCCCCACTTGCTCCTCCTCTGCGTCAGGCAGGTGCAGCATGTGCTGGACCTGCGCCTGCCAGGGACCTGGACGGCCAGCCAGAAATCCAGCCCTGAGGGATCCAGCCACCTCAGCCCCTTGAGGTAACGGCAGAAAGGAAGGGGAGGAACAGATTTGATCTGCTGCACCCGCAGGTCACACACGGCCCCTGCGGAGCCCAGGCGCAGTTCTGGGCAGGTCTGTCTGGGGGGAGCGGTGCTGGGCACCCGTGTGCTTGTGAGTCACGCTTGCTCCTCTGACCCCGCCCACAGGCCGGCTCCTTCCCAGCACAGGCAGGGACCACGTCGGTACCTCCCCATGCGCCACCTGCCGAAGTGTTAGGGCCTCGGCCCCACAAGGCCCCAGCCCAGGGCAGGGTCGCCAGAGCACATGCAGAGAGAGCAAGGCCGGCAGCACTGGGGCCCGGCCCGGCAGGGGGGCCGTGTCACAGGCAGGCAGGAGCAAGAGGGACCATGAAGCTGATTCCGTGTGGACTCCCCTGGGGGGAGCCGGGGAGCCCGAAGGCACCTCAGCTGCTGCAAACGGGCAGAGTTTTGCTCCCTCGCACCAACTAAGGATCTGGCCCATGTGCCCAGTGACCTGGTGCCGGCCCCAGCGAAGAGTCGGGTGTTGGACCATTGGGAGCGAGGGCACCGAGCATCTGCAGAAGCTGCAGTGTCGCCACCTGCCAAAACCTCAGTGAGCCCCGACAGGGTGCTGGGTCCATCCCGGGGGAAACCGGCTACTGCTGACCATGCCTTGTGCCCCAGGCCTTGAGCGGGTTGGGCTGCAGTAGATTTCTGACACCAGGATTTTTTTTTCTTTTTGAGTTTAGCACGTCCCTGGAGGCCGTGAAGACCCTCTTTTCCATGCCCAGATACTGGAAGGAATTTGCCAGTATCCAGTTACAGCAGGGCTGGGAAATGATCGCCTCCCGCCATCACTTCTCCCGAGGGGTGGGCTTGATCGCAAGGTAGGAGTCTCAAGTTTCCTCTTCCTGCGGCCTGTCTGGGCAATGGGAGTTGGGCGGGAGATCCTCCTCTGCCCCAGCTGGCCCTCTCAGCCCCGCAATGGGGGAGGGACTGTCTCTCCCTTTGGTAATCCTGGGGACTTTCCCTTTGCTCTTCCAGAACCATGGTCGAGCACCGGAACCCACAGGTCCCTGTGGTTCTCAGAGAGGCCATCGCCATCGTGCAGAGTCGGGAGGAGGAGGAGGCGCTGAGAGAAATCGCCCTGACTTTCTGCACCGAGGTGAGAGTCCGGAGCGGCCTGGCACACGTGGGCTTGTGCAGAGCAGCTCAGACCCCTCCTGGGCCAATAGGGGCTGGGGCCCATGGCCAGCGGTTCAGCAATCTCACAGCCAGCCAGCTCTTCTGCCCACGCAGATACTAGCGGGACTGGGCAGAGTGGAGGGGGGCAGGGTGAGATTGCTCCTGGCTGCATGCACCTCCCTGGGACCATGTGACAAGAGGAGATGTTTCTCCAGCACCCCAAGCCCGGTCCTCTCTCCTCGCCTTCCCCGGGGGTTTCTTTTTCCTCTGCCACAGCGCTCTGCCCAGGACGCTTAGCGGTCCCCAGAGAGTCCTCTGTCCCTGGAGTTCATTAGGCGCTTGTAGATTAGTTGCCCTTCTAGGAATGGACCATTTCAAACACCAGCCACTGGCTCCTTCACTCCAGAGATTTTGTGCAGCAGAAAGTGGCCAGTTGGCAAAGATGATGGAGCAGGCACAGAGCAAAGGCAGATTTCTGCTCCTTAGCCTGACGCTGATTTTCTCTTTCCAGTTTCTCCAGAGTCCTTCCATCCTCAGCACTGTCACCAAATCAGACCTCCAGGAACACCTGATGGAATGGAGCCGAGACAACAACCCTGCGATACGGAGGCTCTGTCTGCGAGGCCTGGCCAGTGTTCTCTTCTGGCCGGGGAAGGTGAGGGCACGTCTCAGGGCTTGCTGGGGTGACTGCTGGCTAGCCAGTGTGGGGAACAGCAGTGCTCTGTGTGGCTGGTTTGGTGCCTCAGAGGGAGGGCCCCAGTCGTGGGCTGGAAGTCGCCCTGTCTCTGAGGAGTTTGCCTTTGACTTGCCTCTCAGCAGTGCCCCAGGGAGCCCCGATCTGACACCAGGGGACTGAGGAAGCCTGTGGTGCTCCCAGCGCCCAGTTCCTGGGGTGCGATACTGAGCAAACCAGGCGCGAGGGGGTGTCCCTGCTCCCACGCGTTGGCAGAGCATGGTCAGTGGAGGCAGTGGGGAGGGGAAGGAGACTCAGGTCGTCGCTCAGGGCAGTGGGGGGTTGGGAGTCGGGCAACAAAGCCCAGACTTGGCAACGGCAGAGGAGTCGGGGGGCGGGGTCAGAGCTCGGTGGGCGGGGCCTGGAGCGGCTCTCGGCAGGCGACAGGGCAGGCTCTGCTCAAGGGCCAGGGGTGCAAAGCACCTGGCGGAGCGGCAGGAGAAGGACTTTCTCCCCTGCTGGGGGCTGGGCCGTCCCTGGGATCTGGCCGATGGGGAGGGAGGGTCCAGCCCCTGCCCCAGGCTGCGTCCCAGGACAGTGGGGAGCTGCCTTCTGCATTCCCACAGGGGCAGTTGATACGGGCCCAGCTGCCCGGGACCATCGCCATGTTCTGCGCCACGGACGCAAGGACTGTCCTGGAGGCCATGACGGAGGCGGCAGACGCCATCTACCTGCTCGCCGGGGAGGGGCTTGGCTCCATCTCCCAGGACATGGCAGCCAGCCTGCGCCCGCTCATTGACCACGTAAGGCTGGGAACCCCGGAGAAGCACATTCCCCCTCCCTCCTCTCCCTGCCGCCCTGCTATGTCCCTGCCCAGCCCCTTCCCCCCTCAGGCCGGCCACGCAGCACCCAAGGGGGCCCCTGCCAAGGGTGGGGCGTCTCCGACGCAGCCCCCTCCCTGGCAGAGACCTTCTGGGCCAACCTGAGCACCAAGCTCCCAGCCCTGCTGCAGCCTCCCCCCCGAACCTCCTGTCCCCAGATCCTCCCCCGCCTGCTGCTGCTCCCCAAGGGGGCAGGCGTGAGCGCCAGGCCCCAGGGCCCCGGGAGGGGAGCCCAGAGCAGCCTCTGTGGCCAGGGACACGGCCCGGCTCTCACCGGCTTCCCCGCCCCCGCGTGTCCTTGCCAGGAGAGGGGCAGTGTCCGCTCAGCCGCCATTTCCCTGCTGGGCACCATGCTGAGCGGGGTGAAGGACCCAGACAAAGCGGCCGTGCAGCAGGAACTCACCAGCTGCCTGCTCCCGCTGCTGCTCCACCTGGCAGACGAGGAGCAGAGCGTGATCCTGGTAAGTGCCGCGCTCGGTATTTCCAGAGAGCAAAGCGCCAGAGTCCCCTGGGCCCCACCCGTCTCCAGAGCCCCTGCCCAGCCAGGGCCACTGGGGACGTGCAGGGGCCACAGGGGAGGGCCCCTGGGCTCAGACCCCTTGGGGTCCCAGAGCGGCCTGGCGCTGCCGTTGCCGTCTCTGCGCAGAAGGGCTGAGCTGTGGAGATCCCGTCCGGCTCTCGCCAGCCAGTTCTCAGCCCCTCCCCTGAGCAGCCTCCCTTTGGGAACAAGGGGCAGGAACCTCCCCTGGCAGCGAGAGCAGGAGCCCAAGGAGCAGGGAGGAGGGGACGTGCCCCAGACGCTCCCTCTCTCAGCGAGGCCCCTCGCTCTCCCCTTGTGCTGCAGAGCTGCAAAGTGACCCTCTTCCGCTGCGCCGTGTTCCTCGGCTGGGCCAATCGGAAGAGTCTCTTCTGCAGCCTGGCCTGGGACGGCTCCTCGCAGCTCTTGCCGTGCGTCGGGAAGTGCCTGGTAGGTGTGTTCTTTGGGCCCGCAGAGCAGTGAGTGGGGAGCTCAGGGAGACCTTTCTAGCCCCACCCCCGGGCACCCAGGGGGTTCTCCACCCCGCTCGTCACGCAGGGACATCAGAGGCAGCCCCTCCTAGAAGGGCTCCCGTGGGGTCCTGCCCCTTTTGCTTGTGGGGTGGGCACAGCGGCTGTGCACCCTGCTCCTGCCCTCCACTCCCCTGCTGCCCTGCAGGCCCTGTGGGGTTAGGACACTGGGACTGCTGGGCACCCTCTGCATCCGGCCCTTCCGAGAGGGGCAGCTCCATCGTCTGGGCTCCTACTGGCTCTTGCCCTGCCCTCCCTCTGAGCTTCAGCAGCCCTGGCCTGCCCGCTGTGGGCAGATCACGTTGTCTGCACTGAGCATTTCTCCCTGCTCTGTTCCTAGATGGAGAATAACGAGAGGAACATCCCCAGGCTCCTGTTCCAGGCTTTAAAGTATCTGGAAAGCTCCCAGCCATCCATCCGACATTCTGCAGCCCTGTTCATCGGTAAGCAGAGCAAACCCACGTGAGCTTTTCCCGTGCTTCCTTCAAAGCTCTTTTTCCACTTCCCACTCCGTTCTCTGGGACCAGGGGGAATTTTCACTAGTTTCATTGAACAATCAGTTCAATAGGTTACGATGTTATCACAAACATGCGCTGCCCATCCCGACAGTCTCATCCAATCGCATTAATGGCTCTAGTCTCTCCAGCCTAACCAGCATCTCTTCCTCCTTGTCAGTTCTGGGCTTTCATTGTCTGTCATCCCGCTGAGACACATGGGCACAGACAGACATAGCCCGGATCCGATATGTTTTGTTCTCTGCTTGTGTGGTGGTGAGCCTGGGCCAGGCAGAACTCAGCTTTCCCAAAGGTCCCCCCTGCTATACGTCTTTCAGTGGGCTTACAGCCAAATTAAGTGTCTCCCAAGCACAACTTAGCTTTTTGGGTCACTTGGCTTAAGAGCTGCATCACAATGCCAGTGGGAGGGGGGAAGAGGAGAGCTCCCTGCAGAAGTCGTAAGGACGCCGCACATTTAGCATTCTGGGGACACGTCTGTTTGAATTAATAAAAAATGAACATGAACCGAAAGGGGTTTCAGGACAAGCATCAGCCAGCAACTCAGGAGCCTCCTGCAACTGCAAATGTGAAACATGGATATAACATGGAAGAGTTAGTTGAATAAAATATCAGCCCTATTGTGGTTTTGTGTATGATTTAGTCCTTCCCATCCCTAACATGCTGCTTCAAGGTCTGCAGCTTAACACTGGTGATCATGTGCTATTTCCTAAATTAACAGAAGTCAGGTTATCTACCAGAATGACACACAGGGTGCTCTCTTAGCTGGTGTAAAATGCTACTCCCAGCTATAAATTACGATGTGTCACTGAGGAGATTTGCACTAGTGTTTGAAGAAATTTGAAAAGTAATACCAGTGGGAAACTTGATTTAAATCAACGCACCCTGCCTGACAAGCACCAGAATCCGACAGTGGGGATCTGCGTGTGCCAGAATTCACATTTACTGCAAGCTGGAGGGAGCCACTTTGCCATTTGGTCCCTTCCAACTTCTCCTGCCCACAACTTTTTGGCCACATCTCCAGGAAACCAGCAAGATGTAATTTCAGTCTCCTTTGCAATCGGCCTTTCAGTGACTTCTGGGGTCGGATGCTTTCTCCCATGTGCTTCGTGCCACATCGAAGGGCCGGGTATTGAATTTCCCAAGGGCTGTCTTGTGGGAATGGCTGAATCTTTAGCAATTTTCAGGGATGATGTTGAAAAGTCCTGAGCTCCGGGGTATTCCTTGTCTGTTTAGGAGAGACCATCCACCATTTCGTCTACCTGTTGGCGGAGACAGTGAGTGCAGATGGCATCTTCCGCCTGTGTGAAGGTAAGGAAACAGCTCTGGGCGTTCGGGCATCTGTGGGCAGTATGAGGCCTGAACACAGCTGCCCCAGTGTCTGTCTCTGTCTGGGGACAGTGCTTAAGGGGGAAGAATGGTCTTGCTGGTCAATGTAAGAATGGGAGTCAGGAGATTTGAGCCACCAGGAGCAACTCTGTGCCTCACCTTCCCCACCTGTAAAATGGGGATAAGAACACAAAGGCTCTCAAGGGAGGCCGCCCAGAACTGAAGATGACTAGTCAGTAGGAGGAGGAGAAGGATTCTTACCCTCTGTCACAAAAAGTTCCACCACCTGCTCCCCTCCACTAGAGAGGCTGTAGGCCAAGGACCTTCACCCAGAGTTGGGTTCTTGGCTCCTAGGCCATCCCGTGCGGGCCCCCAGGAAACACCTTTCCCT
Organism: Pelodiscus sinensis; assembly: GCF_049634645.1. NCBI lineage: Eukaryota > Metazoa > Chordata > Testudines > Trionychidae > Pelodiscus > Pelodiscus sinensis. Next base: position 941,392 of record NW_027466036.1, read on the forward strand.
GCCACCTCTGGAGCACTGAAGGTGGCACAATTGCACAAAGGATTCGGTAGAAGTTAGGAGCCAAAACCCCTTTGTTGCTCTGCACCTAAATGCCAGAGTTACGGTTGCTGTCGTGTTCCCGTGGCAAAGGCCATTCGGAAGCAAAGATTTCCCAGCCACCTGTGACAGCAGCTCTGTGAGTTTTCCAAGCCATTTCCTCTTTCTTTCAGCTTTCCAGGAAGTGCCTTTAAGATCAGACAGGACCACAGCGATCGTCCTGAATGAACATTTTAAATGGCTGCAGAAGCTTGCGACCCTCGTGTGGGGTGCGTTTTGATTAGGGAGCGGCACCGACACAGAAGGACTCTTCATCCTGCCACGGTACGTACAACACACGGGAGCAGCTCTTTGGAGCCGGGGCTGGGCCGTGGGGTGGGTATTCACAAAGGACATCAGCTTCCGTAGCAGAGTCCAGCCCAGAGACACCTGGGAAGACGTTCCGAGACTCTCGCAAAGCCAGGGCCCTGGGCAGCCAATGGGGGTACGTCTACACTACAGCGCTAATTCGAACTAAGCTAATTCGAACTAATGCATCCAGACTAAAAAACTAGTTCGAATTCGCGTTTTGCTAATTCGAACTAGCATGTCCACATTAAGTGGACCCTGAACCGCGGTTAAGGCTGGCTGGAAGCAGTGCCGGCAGGGCATCAGATGAGGACGTAGAGCATGGAGCTGCTGTCACAGGCTAGCCAAGGGCTGTGCTTAAAGTGACCCGACCCCCACCCCGGACAGACAGTTCTCAGGGGTGCCCCGCTTGCGAAGCAGTCCTGGCTTGGAGTGCCCTGAGTGCCCACATTGGGCACATCACAGCACTCGGCCATCAGACCGGCTGCACTTGCTGCAGGCTGCCATGTGGGGAGGGGGGCAATTGGGGGGCTGCAGGAGAGCTTCCACCCCCAGAAGCCCGCAGAGCCAGCCCAGTCCTCCCCATCGGGGGCTCGTACCCCATTCCTCCCTCACCTCCTTCCACTTACCCTTCCCTAGCCCCCCTTCCTGATGTACAAAATAAAGAAAACGTGTGTTCAAAAATAGAATCTCTCTTTATTGAACAAAACTGGGGGAGACTGGGAAAAGGAGGTGGGAGAGGGGAAGAGAGAGGGTGGGAGAGGGGAGGGCAACTAAAATGATGAGGGGTTTGGAACAGGTCCCATATGAAGAGAGGCTAAAGAGACTGGGACTTCTCAGCTTAGAAAAGAGGAGACTGAGGGGGGATATGATAGAGGTCTATAAAAGCATGAGTGGTGTAGAGAGGGTGCATAAAGAAAAGTTCTGCATTAGTTCCCATAATAGAAGGACTAGAGGACACCAAAGGAAAGGAATGGGTAGCAGGCTTCAAACTAGTAACAGAAAGCTGTTCTTCACAAAGCAAAGAGTCAACCTGTGGAACTCCCTGCTGCAGGAGGCTGTGAAGGCTAGAACTAGAACAGAGTTTAAAGAGAAGTGAGATATAGTGATGGAGGTTGGGTCCATGGAGTGGTATTAGCCAGGGGGTAAGAGTGGTGTCCCTGCCCAAAGTTTGTGGAAGGCTGGAGAGGGATGGCACGAGACAAATGGCTTGGTCATTTTCTTCGGTCCATCCCCTCCGGGGTACCTAGTGTTGGCCACTGTCGGCAGACAGGCTACTGGGCTAGATGGACCTTTGGTCTGACCCAGTACGGCCATTGTAAGCTCAGAGCTCAGGGCTCAGGGTCGGGGGTCTCAGTGGACCACCTTGATTTTCATGCACACCTGCTCCTGGGTGGCCAGGCTGGCAGCTCTCCTGCCGAAGCCGGCCACTTTCCTGTGCCTAGTGCGGAGATCGTGGACGAGGTCCACGATGTCTGCACTAGCCCAGGCGGGTGCCCGCCTCTTGCGGTCCCGGGCAAGCTCCCGGGAGCCGCCAGCCTGGTCCCGGGAAGAGGGGGAAGGCTGGGGGGCATCGGGTGGGTGGCTCGATCCGTGCCAGGTGCAGGGTGTGACCGCGCGTTGGGGGTTCCCCGTCTCCTGCACCCCGAAATGGCACAAACAGACTGCACCAGCCAGTGGAATTGAGGGTGGTTTATTGCTCCTCCAGCACAGCACAGCACAGCACAGATGTAATCTGGTTACAGGAACTGGGGCTAAGAGGCCTCAGTGCCCCCCCTTGAGATAGGGGAGTCCCAGCCCCCTCCCCAGCTCCTTATTCCCTGCCTTCCAGCCAGGAACTAACTCACCCTCTTCCAGCCCTGCCCCCCAGCCAGGGCAGCATCCACCTCCCTTTGTTCCTCTCCATGGGGGGTGTCTGGCCACTGGTTTGCATAGTGACTCATCCTGTTTTGCTGGGTCGTGGTACCCACGGCAGCCAGTGGGGGTTACCCCAGAGCCAGCAGCATAGAAACCAGCCAGGTACCCCCACTACGTCACACAGGGTCTGCTGGCTGGGTGCTGGCAGGCTTGCACCTGGCACGGGCACCGTAGCCAGCCCATGCCCCTTTAAGGGGTCCGGGGCCGGGATGGGGGCAATAGAGTTTCCCTGGTGTTGGCCAGAGTGGCCACCAGGGAAACCTGGGGAGGGCTAGCCTCCCACTAGTTCGAATTAAGGGTCTACACAGCCCTTAATTCGAACTAGTAAGTTCGAACTAGGCTTAATCCTCGTGGAATGAGGATTACCTAGTTCGAACTAAGCGCTCCACTAGTTCGAATTAAATTCGAACTAACGGAGCGCTAGTGTAGCGCCTATGAAAGTTAGTTCGAACTAACGTTAGTTCGAACTAACTTTGTAGTGTAGACATACCCATAGATAGTTGGGTTTGTGATGACCGGGAGACCCGTATGGTCACTTGCCTGCCTCGTGCGAAGGTTGCAGATCTCTCGAGGCATCTACATAGACTTATGTGTAGTGCTGGGGAGGAGCCGGTGGTTGTGGTACATGTAGGTACCAATGACATAGGAAAGGGTAGGAGAGATGTCCTGGATGCCAAATTTAGGCTGCTAGGAAAGAGACTGAAATCCAGGACCTCTATGGTGGGATTCTCGGAAATGCTTCCAGTTCCATGCGCAGGGCCAGGTAGGCAGGCAGAGCTTCAGAGTCTCAATGCGTGGATGAGACGATGGTGTAGGAAAGAGGGGTTTGGATTTATTAGGAACTGGGGACACTTTTGGGAGAGGGGGAGCCTATACAGGAAGGATGGGCTCCACCTAAACCAGGGTGGAACCAGACTGCTGTCACTAAACCTTAAAAAGGCCGTAGAGCACTTTTTAAACTAAGAGATGGGGGAAAGCCAATTGGTGCGGAGATGCACGTAAATCGGAGGGAGACTTCTCTTAGAGGAGAATCCATCGATAGAGATTCTTTAAGCTATAGTCAGAAAGAGAGGAGGGGAGACGACAAACCATAGGCCAGAGCAGACAAACAACCGCATACAAAGGAATCCAATGCATCAGGGAAGGGCAGACAAATAAGCAGTGGCAAATTTTTAAAGTGCTTCTACACAAATGCTAGGAGTCTGACTAATAAGATGGGTGAACTAGAGTACCTCGTATTAAAGGAGGAGATTGACATAATAGGCATCACTGAAACCTGGTGGAATGAGGAAAATCTGTGGGACACAATCATACCGAGATATAAAATATATCGAAAGGATAGAGCAGGCCGGGTGGGTGGCGGAGTGGCACTGTATGTGAAAGATAATGTAGAATCAAATGAAATACAAATATTAAATGAATCAACATGTTCCATAGAATCGCTATGGATAGTAATTCCATGCTCCAATAATAAGAAATTAGCAGTTGGGATATATTACCGACCACCTGACCAGGACAGCGATATTGACATTGAAATGCTGAGGGAGATTAGCGAGGCTACCAAAATAGAGAACTCTATAATAATGGGGGATTTTAATTATCCCCATGTTGACTGGATACATGTTACCTTAGGAAGAGAAGCAGAGAGAAAATTTCTCAATGGCTTAAATGACTGCTTCTTGGAGCAGCTGGTGCAGGAACCCACCAGGGGAGAGGCAATACTCGATTTAGATCTGAGTAGAGTGCAGGATCAGGTCCAGGAGATAACTGTTACAGGACCGACTGGGAATAATGACCATAATTTAATAACATTTACCATGCCTGTGGTGGGAAGAACACCCCAGCAGTCCAACACCCTGGCACTTAATTTCAAAAAGGGGAATTACACAAAAATGAGGAGGTTAGTTAAACAGAAATTAAAAGGCACAATGACTAGAGCCAAATCCCTGCAAGCTGCATGGAAACTTTTTAAAGACACTATAATAGAGGCCCAACTTAAATGTATACCCCAAATTAAAAAACATAGCAAGAGACCGGTAAGTCTAACTTCAGTACCGGGCAAATTAGTCGAAACAATAGTAAAGAATAAATTTGTGAGGCATGTAGAAGAACATAATTTGTTGAACAAAAGTCAACATGGGTTCTGTAAAGGGAAATCCTGTATTACTAATCTATTAGGGTACGTTTAAACTTCATGCCTCTGTCGACGGAGGCATGTAGATTAGTTTATTCGAAAAAGGGAAATGAAGCCTCGATTAAAATAATCGCGGCTTCGTTTAAATTTAAATGGCTGCCGCGCTGAGCCGACAAACAGCTGATCAGCAGTTTGTCGGCAGATCGGGGCAGTCTGGACGCGCCGCGGTCGACAAGGAAGCCTTTGTCGATCAGCGCAGGTAAACCTGGTTTCACGAGGCATACCTGCGCCGATCGACAAAGGCTTCCTTGTCGACCGCGGCACATCCAGACTGCCCCGATCTGCCAACAAACAGCTGATCAGCAGAGCGGGGCAGCCATTTAAATTTAAATGAAGCCGCGATTATTTTAATCGCAGCTTCATTTCCCTATGCCGATCTGTCTAATCTACATGCCTCCGTCGACGGCCATCCCTAGAGAGGGATGGCAAGAGACAAATTGCTTGATCATTGCCTTCGGTCCAGCCTCTTTGGGGCACCTGGTGCTGGTCACTATCGGCAGACAGGATACTGGGCTAGATGGACCTTTGGTCTGACCCAGTACAGCCATTCTTATGTTCTTACGGCAAACAACCTTTTCACACTCTTTCCCCCAGGTTATCTGGGTAGACACCATCACAAGGCAAACATGGATCCCGTTCAGCAGTAAAGAGCGATGGTCATCACTGCAAACAATTCACAACTTATGTCCAGGGCCTAGCCAGGAGCCGCTAGAGCAAGAAGAACGTGCGGAGGCCATGAACACAGAGGTGAGTGAAACACCTGAGTGGAGATGCTAGCGGCAATCGATTCTTCTGACAGAGAGAAATGCCAGTTCTGGACCCAGGCGACAAGCAGAGACTGGCAGGACTGCAGCTATGGGACAACGACCAGTGGCTGCAAAACTTGTGCATGCATAAGGCGACTTTCATGGAGGTTTCCTTCCCTGAGGTGCAGCAGTGCCAGAATGAGACTGGCTTTGATAGTTGAGAAGCGAGTGGTAATAGCCATGTGGAAGTTAGCAAGGCCAGGCAGCTACCGGTCAGCTGGAAATTAATTCAGAGCGGAGGAATAAGACGGTGGGAGGCTGCTGTGATCCAAGCAGCCAGTGATCCAAGTAGCAACGAAGGACAGTAACTCTGGGAAACATGCAGGCCATAGTGGATGGCTTTGCTGCAATGCAGTTCCCTAATGGTGGTGGGGTGGCAGATGAAACATACATTCCTATCTTGATACCTGGCCACTATCCCAAAGAGCTCATAACTGGGAAGTGGTAGTTCTTGCTGGTGCCATGGGCTTTGGTGGATCACAAAGGCCGTTTCACTGGCATCAATATGGGATGGTCAGGAAAGGAGCATGACATGCGCATCTATAGGAACTTTGGTTTAGTCAGAAAGGTACAAGGTGGAATTTTCTTCCCACCTGGAAATCTTGCATCGGAGGCATTGAAATGCCAATTGTGATTCTTAGAAGCCCAGCCTCCCCTTCTTGCTGTGGCCCCTGAAGCAGTACGCAGGCAGCCTGGACATCAGTAGGAAGCAGCTCAGCTATAGGCCGAGCAAATGCAGAATGGTGGTAGAAAGAGCTTTTGGACGTTTAAAGGGAAGGTTTTGCCGTCTATTGACTGGGTTAGACCTCAGTATAAGCAGCATTCCCATTGTTGTAGCAGCCTCCCGTGAGCTCCCTAAAATTTTATGTCAGGGTAGGAGCATATTAAATGTGCTGACCTGTATATTTTACACAGCCCTGTCTCCGATCTGCCATGCACCACAAGCAATAACCATACTGTTGCTGAGAAATCCGGCCCCTCCCATGCCTGTACAGGCATGTCAGCCGCTCTGTTTGCTGCCTCAAGATCTGCTCCTGGGTCTTGGTTTCACATTCCATGCACGTTATCCTCTCCTCATGCTCCACGCATCTTCTGCAGCATCGTTCTCCTCTGCCCATTTAACCGCACCCTGCCCATGCGGGCGGGTTGCATTTGCTCATGGAATGTCATTCCGTTATGTTTTCGCCTTCAGATCTGTTCTAGCTGAACAGTTGGTTGAGCCAGGGGAGTGGGCCTCAAGCTCACTGTTGCATCCTCTCCAAGAAAACAAGGGAAGGGCAGACGCTAGAGAAGACACATTGCAGAATGCAGAAGCTAATCTCTGAGCATAAAAGAACATTTGTCCGACACAACAGGCGTGTGTTAGTTACAAGGCAAAAGGCGTCCTTTAAGCAGGCTCCATGCAGCAGATACAGCACAGAGGTCTTAAGGGAGCTGCTGGACTTGATTTGGTGGTAGGCATGGTAGGGAACAGTTTGGGGCTCGCTCTACTAACTCTGCTTTGAAAACACGGTGGTTGAAGCTCCCATAGCTAGGCAAGGGCCTATGTGTGCAAAGGGGCCCAGAGTGGCATGGAGACAGGGAGGGAGTCTCGTGGCCACCACATGTTCAGGCGCAGGAAAGAGTCTGTTCCCCAGAGCTGAGCCCTGTGAAAGCCCCAAAGCTCGGCTCTCTCACCAACAGGTGGAAGATATCACCTCCCCCACCGAGTCTGTCTAGGGAGACCGAGAATTGTCTTGCAGCTTGGGTGGGAAAACGCCCCCTACAAACACAGTCACCGCTCCAAAATAAACCCACTAACTCATTTCTGTTGTACAGGAAAAAACTCCAGGCCCATGTGGCGACTCTGAGGGAAAGGAGAGCGAAGCTGCTGGGGTTAAAGGAGACCAGTGAGCAGAGAAGCCAGCAGTACCTGGTAGGTGTCTGTTGTTTTTCCCTGGCTGGGAGACGTAGTTGAGACTTAGGATTGTTTATTGTTAGATTTCTCTGTGGCCTTGGTGAAGGTGGGTTTATGTGAGTTTCTCCGTTCTCACGGGATAGTGTGTGCGTGTTGCAAATATTCTCTCCCTTGAAAAAATGGAAGCTGCATTTTAATGAATGAATGAATGAATTTCTATTCACTGTGACGTTCATAAACAACTTCTCCCAAAACACAAGGGTTGTTTCCCAGGAGACTAGGGCTGTGTCCAGACTCAGGGGTTTTTTCCTGAAAAAACTTCCCCTGCATCCAGACTCAAGCCGCGTTCTTTCGAAATTATTTCGAAAGAACGCGGCTTTTCTTTCGATGGCGGTAAACCTCGTTTCACGAGGAAGAACGCCTTCTTTCGAAAGTTCCTCTTTCGAAAGAAGGCGTTCTTCAATGTAAATAGGGCTTCCTCGAAAGAGAGCATCCAGACTCGCTGGGTGCTCTCTTTCGAAAAAGCAGATTGCTCTTTCGAAAGATCCGCCTGCAGTCTAGACGCGATCTTTCGAAAGTGGCTCTTTCGAAAGATGCTTTCGAAAGAGCCTCTTTCGAAAGAAGCCTGCAGTCTAGACATAGCCTAGGACACAGGCCCTTATGGGATATTGGGAGCAAAGTGTAAAAAAGTCCCCCCCTTGTGATGAAAACATACAGTCAAGTATCCGGCTGTGAAGGATTCAAGGTTTTGAACCCCAGTCAGGGGAGCTGACACCCTTGACAACCCCCTAAGCAAGGTGTTCATGTGTGTGTGTGTGGGGGGGGGGGGGGGAGGCAGCGCCATGTTCCTGGAAGGGGACAGTCCCATATTTAAAAGCTGTTCCCAGTGTTCTGACTTTGTCCCATATTCCCCCGGAGCGGCCAGCACTCAGCAGGGTTTTGGGGGTTGGAAACCTGCAGCTTGCGGGACACCAGCAGCACACGAGCCAATTTTCTGTGGCCCCTTCCCACCGCAGAGCAGGGAGCTTGTGCTGCAGCTTCCGGCTGGGAAGGGGAAGGGGTGGGAAAGGTGCATGCGAGTCCCTGGGGCTGCCCCTGCCCAGCCTGGGGATGCAATTCCTGGGAGCCAAGGGAAAGCCCCAGCGTGTGCCTCCTCTGTGCATGACTCCCCCCTCTCCCCCGAGGAGGGAAAGCCCTGGTACACGCCTCCTCTGGAGACCCCCCCCCCCCACACCACACCATGCCACTCCAGTTCTCAGCACACCACAGACCTGGGGGAGAGGAGCAGCCACTGCACTTCCAGAACCCCCAGAAGTGGCGCGTGGCTGGACTCCCATCCACCTCACGGGATGCCGCCACTATCTCCATTGTCACTGGAGGTGGGCAGTGGGACTCCTTGGGGTGGGGGAAATCAGAGGGGGGCCTCCCAAACAGCTCATGAACGACTGTTCGCACCCTCGCAATTTGACCAGTTGGTCACGATTGACGGGTTGGTGACCATCGCCATAGCGACTGGGGGTCAGGCTGGGCTGGGAGTTTGCACAGGAAGCTGGAGGCTGCAGCCCTGTGGGTGTTCAGGTTGGGGTGGGGGTGTCAGAGCATCCAGCATCAGGGGCTCTCTCCTGCTAAAGGGCTCTGCTCAGCCAGGACAGGGCTCCCAGCCAGCCTCAGGCAACTCCCCTTCCACTGCCCTGATGCCAGGGTGAGGGGCACAGCCTGTCTGAAAGGGAAGTGTCGGGCCCTGTCACTTGTGGTCTGGGTCCCTCGCCCACAATCCCCATGAGGCAGGGGAGGAGCCAGGGTGCACAGTCCTGAAATGCAGAGTTTGTGTCCTCGTCTCCCTGTGGCACCCACGGGTGTTTGTTAGCTGGGCCTTAGCCCCGCCCCTTCACCATGAGGCCACGCCCCCTGCTCCTTCTCATCCTCCCTGGGGCCCAGTCCCTCCAACTGCCCTGACTGGCCTGCCCTGGGCTGGGGACACAGGCTAGGGACTGCTCTTGGGTGCTCCAGCCTCTGCCCAGAGCAGGTGGATGGTCCTGGACAGCCCTTGTCCAGCCTGGCTCTGACGTCCATCCCGGGGGGCGTGGGGGGTTCTTTGTGCTTTTCATTTTCACTTTTTCTTCCTGGTTTTAAATGCCTTTTGGGGCGGGGCAGGATCCCTCTTTGTTTTACTTTGGGGGAGACAGTCCAGTTTCCCGGAGTACGATTTCCCTTGTGGGTTTGTTTGTTTCTTCCCTTCCCATCCCACTTCTTTTTTTCCCCATTTCTGCTTCCTGGCCAATCAGTTTCAAAAAGAAAAGAATTTGCAAGGAGAACAGGGGGAGAAATTGTGATTTAAAAGAAATCAAGCCAGATGCTGTGTCTCCGAGGCAGCACTCAAGGCAGCAGGCGTGGGACAGAGCATCTCTAGGCCCAGAGACCGGGGCATGGGTCTGTTCCCAGGCACTTACCCACACGGCTCTGCACGATCACAGCCAAGGCCAGAGAGACGCACCCGGTGCCCAGCGCCACTAGGCAGTGTCGGTACCTGAGGGGAGCAGGCGGGGGAGCTGGAACAGAGGGGTTCAGAGCACAGGGTCAGCAGCTGCCGCAGCGGGATCAGAGCTATGTCACCACTAGTACTGGAGGCAGATCCACAGCTGGTGCCAACCCACCCCACAGAGCTCACAAGCAGCAGGTCAGTGGCACAGAGACTGGTTTTCTGCACTTAAAGGCTCCTCGCCCAATCGCAGGCCGTGTCAGTCAGCTGCAGCCCGACTGCCAACCCTGGGACCAGATCCAGCTGCTGGGAGTTACCTGAAGTGCTGCACTGATGTGAGAGAATTTATCCTGATTCACACCCCTTGGAAATCCATCCCTGTCAGAGTGCAGGGCACGAGCAAAGTCCGTTCTCATAACAGTGGTGGCCGCACACACCAGCTGGGATCAGGACCCTGTGGTGCCGGGCGCTGCACAGACTTGATTTGTTTTCTATCAAAGACACACAGCAGTGAGAGAGAGAGGGAGGTGCACCAAGGGAGACCTAGTGAGAGACTCTGTGAAAGAGAGTTTTGTCCTTGAGGCTACATCTTCACTGCATTCTTATTTTGGAATAAGCTATTCCGGAGGAGATATTCCAAAATATCTTATTTCAAAATAGCGTGTCTACACTACAGGGAAGCCTCACAATTAGTCCAAGGCAGGCTTCTCTAATGTGGATGCACTGTCTCGATTTAGACCCCCCCAGGAGGCACTGGGGAATAATTACTTTGTATGGCCCTGGGGAGGAGTTATTTTGAATTAGCAGCAGTGGAGCATCCACACTACCGCTATTCCGAAATAGCTATTTTGGAATCAACGTTATTCTTTATGGAATGAAGTTTACAGACATCAGAATAAGCTGTCTGTTATGTCAAATGTATTTTGATAACGGAATTGCTATGTAGATGCTATATAGGAAGCCTAATCCGAACTACCTAGTCCGTGCCGCATGTAGCCGCGGGCACGGAGTCCGAACTAGCCGGCATTTAAAAATAGCGGCGCCCGGCTTTATGCAAATGAAGCCCGGGAAATTCAAATCCCGGGCTTCATTTGCAACTTCGGTTGCCTACATTAACCACCCTAGTTCGAACTAGGGTGGTAGTGTAGACATACCCTCTGTACCTGGGAGCAAGTCACAGAATTACACTGAGCCTTAGTTTCCCAAATGTAAAATGGAGTTCATGCCTCCTTTCTCTGTACTGTTTGTAACTTTTGGGGGGCAGGGCTTGTCTCTCTATGGCTGTGTCTACATTGGCACCCTTTTCCAGAAAAGGGATGCTAATGAGACCAGTCGGAATAGCAAATGCCCTGGGGATTTAAATTCCCCCCCCCCCCCCCCCCCGGCATTTGCATGAACATGGCTGCCGCTTTTTTCCAGCTCGGGGCTTTGCCGGAGAAAAGCGCCAGTCTAGACAGGTATTTTCGGAAAATAAACCCTTTTCCGGAAGATCCCTTATTCCTACTTAAAATCAGGAATAAGGGATCTTCCGGAAAAGGATTTATTTTCCGAAAGATACCTGTCTAGACTGCACTATGCAAATTCCATATCTGATTTTGATTGAATTTCAAAATAGGCTGTTTCGAAATTTGGTGCATCGACACAGCACCAGATTTCAAAATAACACGCTATTTTGAGACATCTCTTAACCCTCATGGAATGAGTGTGACTGGGATGCCGAAATAGCACGCCTGTTGTCTGAAAAATATTTTGAAATAATGGGCAGCTTGTTATGATGTGTGGTAGCTATTTCAGGATACCTCCAGTGTCCCAAAATAGCTGTACAGTGTAGACCTACTCTTATTCCTCGTGAAATGACGGTCACAGGAGTCGGAGTTGTAAGCAGTCCTCTGGCTGCATGTTATTTCAGCATTATCATATATATAGTAGCCCAGTGTCTGAGAGTCTATAACGCTGTAGCGTTACAAACTCGCCTCTGGGGGGTGTTCCAGACTGGTTATAGTAGCTGTAGCGTTACAAACTCGCCTCTGGGGGGTGTTCCAGACTGGTTGTAGTAGCTGTAGCGTTACAGACTCACCTCTGGGGGGTGTTCCAGACTGGTTATAGTAGCTGTAGCGTTACAAACTCGCCTCTGGGGGGTGTTCCAGACTGGTTGTAGTAGCTGTAGCGTTACAGACTCACCTCTGGGGGGTGTTCCAGACTGGTTATAGTAGCTGTAGCGTTACAAACTCGCCTCTGGGGGGTGTTCCAGACTGGTTATAGTAGCTGTAGCATTACAGACTCGCCTCTGGGGGGTGTTCCAGACTGGTTATAGTAGCTGTAGCGTTACAGACTCGCCTCTGGGGGGTGTTCCAGACTGGTTATAGTAGCTGTAGCGTTACAGACTTGCCTCTGGGGGGTGTTCCAGACTGGTTATAGTAGCTGTAGCGTTACAGACTCACCTCTGGGGGGTGTTCCAGACTGGTTATAGTAGCTGTAGCGTTACAGACTTGCCTCTGGGGGGTGTTCCAGACTGGTTATATTAGCTGTAGCATTACAGACTCGCCTCTGGGGGGTGTTCCGGACTGGTTAGAGTAGCTGTAGCGTTACAGACTCGCCTCTGGGGGGTGTTCCAGACTGGTTATAGTAGCTGTAGCGTTACAAACTCACCTCTGGGGGGTGTTCCAGACTGGTTATAGTAGCTGTAGCATTACAGACTCACCTCTGGGGGGTGTTCCAGACTGGTTATAGTAGCTGTAGCGTTACAGACTCGCCTCTGGGGGGTGTTCCAGACTGGTTATATTAGCTGTAGCATTACAGACTCGCCTCTGGGGGGTGTTCCAGACTGGTTATAGTAGCTGTAGCATTACAGACTCACCTCTGGGGGGTGTTCCGGACTGGTTATAGTAGCTGTAGCATTACAGACTCACCTCTGGGGGGTGTTCCAGACTGGTTATAGTAGCTGTAGCATTACAGACTTGCCTCTGGGGGGTGTTCCAGACTGGTTATAGTAGCTGTAGCATTACAGACTCACCTCTGGGGGGTGCTCCAGACTGGTTATAGTAGCTGTAGCGTTACAGACTCGCCTCTGGGGGGTGCTCCAGACTGGTTATAGTAGCTGTAGCGTTACAGACTCGCCTCTGGGGGGTGTTCCAGACTGGTTATAGTAGCTGTAGCGTTACAGACTCACCTCTGGGGGGTGCTCCAGACTGGTTATAGTAGCTGTAGCGTTACAGACTCGCCTCTGGGGGGTGTTCCAGACTGGTTATAGTAGCTGTAGCGTTACAGACTCGCCTCTGGGGGGTGTTCCAGACTGGTTATAGTAGCTGTAGCGTTACAGACTCGCCTCTGGGGGGTGTTCCAGACTGGTTATAGTAGCTGTAGCGTTACAGACTCGCCTCTGGGGGGTGCTCCAGACTGGTTATAGTAGCTGTAGCGTTACAGACTCACCTCTGGGGGGTGTTCCAGACTGGTTATAGTAGCTGTAGCGTTACAGACTCACCTCTGGGGGGTGTTCCAGACTGGTTAGAGTAGCTGTAGTGTTACAGACTCGCCTCTGGGGGGTGTTCTTGCCTCCCACCATGGTGCTCGGCTGAGTTCTGTGCCGCTCAGCTGGGCTGCAGTGGGGGAGCAAGCAGTGCAAGCGCGGCGGCCCAGATGAGCGGTACAGAAGGCAGCCGAGCGCCACAGCAGGAGGGGAAGGAGGGCGGGGCGGTGATGTACACGGCCCCACCCCCTGGCTGTGTACGTCACTGGGGTAGGGTGTAAAAAACCCCAGACACGCTTGATCGGGGGCGGGAGGGGGGAGGGACTGGCTGGGAGAGGAGCGGGCTGGCTGGGGGGGAAGCAGATATTGGGGGGAGGGGCAGAGGCAGCAGTAGCTCGCCAGGGGAGAATGGAGCTTGGGTGGCTGGTGGGAAGCAAAGCTGGTGGGGGCTGGGGGGTGGGAGTCAGGGGCAGTGAGGCTGGCCATGGGAAATCAGGAGGAGGAACTGGCTGGTGGGAGAGGGAATTGGTTTGCGGGGAGCCGGACTCACCCAGGCGCATGCAGATCCCAGGGTGCTGTCCGCCACACTCATGCATCCCCTACAGAGACAGAGGAGAGCGGAGAGAGAGTGAGAGGCGGGGGGGGGGAGAAGAGAAAGAGAGAGACAGAGAGAGGCAGAAGGCGGAGGAGAGCTGGGGGTGGGGGAGGCAGTAGGATGAGGAGAGAGAGAGAGAGAGAGACAGAGCGAGAGACCGGAGGCTCAGAAGAGAAGACCGACATGAAGGAGAGACCTGAAAATCCCGTCTTATGCCGGGCTAATTGGCTAGTCATATCTATAGTAGCCCCATGTCTGTGACTGTGTAACTCTGAAATGCTGACTGTTGCCTCTGGGTGGCGAGTTGCCTCCCTGGCTGTTCCCCAGGAGTGCTGCATGGGGAGTGCTGCATGGGGAGCGCTGGGCCCAAACAGCCACTTGCACTTATTCCCCCACGGCGGCCCGGCTGAGCAGCACAGAAGTCAGCCAAGCGCCAAGACAGGAGAGGAAGGGGGGAGGTGGCGTACACGGCCAGGGGGCGGGGCCTGGCTGTGTGCATCACTGCCCCGCCCCCGTTCGTGCCCCCCTTCACCTCCTGCCATGGGGCTCAGCTGACTTCTGCACCGCTCAGCCGGGCCGCTGAGCGGGAGCAAGTGGCGCAAGCGACCGTTTGGGCTCCGCACACCCCATGCAGCTCAGGGAGCGCGGTGCCCAAACGGCCATTTGGGCTCCATGGTCCCCCACGTGAGAGGGAGGAGGGGGAGGAGAAGAGAAAGACAGAGACAGAGAGAGAGGCAGGAGGCGGAGGAGAGCTGAGAGTGGGAGGAGGCAGTAGGAGGAGGAGAGAGAGAGAGGGATGAAGAGGAGAGACCCGAAAATCCCATCTTATGACACGCTATTGGCTAGTATTGAAATAAGGGTCTGAAGTGTAGAAATGACGCTGCTGTGTAAACATGCCCCTAGTGCAGAGTTTCTCAAACTGTGGGTCCCAACCCCCTCCCCCACCCCGGGGGGCTTGCGAGTAACTTAGAGGGTGGTTTCAGCAACTGAAAGGGGGGTTGAGAGCAACTTACAGGGAGGTCGTAGTATCACAAGTTTGAGAACCCCTGCCCTACTGGGTTGTTTTAAGCCTATTGAAATAAATGGGAATTGGGCCCTTAAGGCCTAGGTTCCCAAATATATTGCGCTGCCCAGCACCCAAGGGAGTTAGGCACCTGGATACTGTTGAGGAGCTGGGCCGAGGTGCTTTTGAAAACCTCCCTCAGGCATTGCTGCAGTTTTAGGTGCCTAAAATCCTTGAATTATCCCATGATCCTCCCCTCCCCTGCATCACAGGGAATGTGGGCAAGAGGCAGAGAGGGGAAGTGACAGATGCCAGATAAAGTCCTAAGCAGGCAGGCTGTGCCCCTCACAGGTGGGAGCACTCGAAGGGGAGGGGCACCCATCCCAGCCTGGGAGGAAGTCTGTGAGCAAAGCAATGACTGTAGCAGCAGAGAGACCCAGGCACTCTGACCACCAGCCTGACACCCTCAGGGCTGCAGCCCAGCCCCTCAGCTTCCTGTGCGATCTCACACCCCCGCCCATGTCTCCTGGCCTTTCCTCTGAGACCCGACACAGGTGAGGAGAGCTGCACTGTATTGAACCTGCAGCCCCAGAGGGCCAGATCACATGGTCTGTCCCCAGCCTGGGATCCAGACTGGTCCTCCCTCTGTGCCTCAGTTTCTCCAGTGGTACAGTGGTGATAACAGCTCTGTGCTGTGTCTCACCTGGGGTGGGGAGGCTAAATCCGGTCAGACTCTGAGGTGCTCTGACACTGTGGAGGAGAGCGGTGAGTAACTGAGAGAGCTGCAAACACAGGCTGGGTTTGCAGAAAGGCCCAAGGGATTTAGGTATCTCTCAAGCTGATTTTTCAGTCCCAGCCACTTTTTCAGACCCAGTAGCCCAGGGGAGTCAGAAGTGATGAGGCTGAACAGACTTAGTTCTGTCTCCACAGGGCTCTGTCAGTTCTCCTGTCTAACACCCTCCTGTAACACTGACCAGTCACCATTCTCCCCAACGCTGCTTTGCAGTATCCCACCTGGCGTCAGAGAAGGGACAGACCCCGGCAGCCCCTGGGAGTGGGGACCCCAGCACAGCAGCCTGCAGCGCCTGCCTGGAGCGTGTCCGATCCCAGCTGTGCCCCACGGCCCAGCCCGGCCCAGCAGGTAACCCCAGCTCATGTGTGTCTGAGCCGCCCACCCCCAGGCACTGCCAGTGGGAACCCAGCTGCGGGGCCAGGCCATGGGGCTCCTGCAGGGCAGGGACACGCCGCCCCCTGCTGGCTGCACTGATCTAGTCCCCATCCCCACTCAGAGCCAGGCTGGGAATGTACCTGCCTCAGCAGGGCCTGGCTGTGGGGCAGTGACACCTAGTGTCCGTGTTCTGGTATTACATGGGAAGATTGAAATAGCTGTAATACAAAGTGATCCAGGGTTTTTTCGGTGGGAGGTGGGGTCAAAACTCATTATTAGAGACACTGTCTCATGGTTCCACACACACACACACACACACACACACACACACACACACACACACACCATTCCCTGGCATCTGGGCCCATGTCCCCCCCATTTCACATCACCCCTTGGTTCCAGCCTTCCCTGCTAGTCTGAGTTTATCCCACAGTTACTCCAAGACCTTCTAGGCCACTCTGGCTGTGAACAGGGGTCTTAATGTGGGTACTTACCTGGTCCCAGATAGACCAGTCCTGCTGGCGTGGAGCTGCTGGAAGGGTCCCTCGCCAATGTTCCCTCTAACGTTTTCCAGCCGTGTGCAGAATGCCCTGTGCACTGAGGCATGTGTGGATGTGCACCACCAATAGACACACATGCTGCTGTCTGTGCGCGCTCTGCTAATCGGCTGGGCAGCATTTGAATGTCTCCTGGGTGCTCACCCAAAGGCTCAGCTTACAGGAACCCTGCGCAACAGCCTCTTCCCAAGTCCCACAGTAGGGGCAGAGCAGGGTGTGTGGCTAGAGCACAGTGCACCATGGGAATTCTCTGCTCTCCAGGGCCCAGATGGGAGCAATGGGTTAGGCAGAGCAGCCCCAAGGCTCCTTTGACCATCCCCCTGGAGCCAGGCAGGGCCCAGCCCCCGATTGCAGGGAGCACAAAGGGGATTCAAGGGGAAAGTACAAACTGGAGATGGAAGAGTGCAGTCGATCAACCGACAGGCAAAAGCTTATAGGTGAATGCTCTACACGACACGCATTTCCCCCTTCGTTTAGCAGGATGCCCAGCAGCCCGGCTCAGTTCTGGCTCATGCAGGGTCCAGGACCTACCCCCGTTGCGGCTCTGCTTTTAAAGAGTATTAGGAGCTGGGTGTGCAGGCAGCTTGCACCAGGTCCAGGAGCTCAGATTCCTGCCATGCCCCCAACCCCTGGACAGGGGCTGCTGCTGTCCCAAGAGGAGAGCTGGTTTTTAAACGGGTTCCCCTTGCAGACCTGCTCCCGCCTGGCACCTCTGCTGCTGCCTCTGATACAGAGGCAGCAGGGTGGGTGGGCAAGGGGCTCCTCGGGAGTGGGGCTGGAGCGCACTGGCGGCTGACTATAGAATAATCGAGTAAGGGATACGAATTCATGCAGTTACTCGACTGTTCAGTTAACCACTATGGAACATCTCTAATTCAAACCCATTTATCCCCATCCCTGCCCGTCACAGGAAGGGGGTAGCTGGGAATGAGCCTCAGAGCACTAATGGTGCCCGTGTCTTTGCAGGGGGCGCCGGGCGCAGTCCCAGGGCTGAAGGGGAGGCAGATAGCAGGGGCCCCAGTCTGCTCTGCTCGCCAGGCTCCTAGAAGCATGACTTGGGGAAAGGGCGGAGTCACCCCCTCACACACACACCCCCTGGTCGCTGGTACCAAGAAGCAGTTGGGAACTGGTGGAGCCATGTGGTCTGGGGAGGGGTCGCTTCGCTGCTGGTTACTAAGGGGGCAGGCTTGACTCCTGCTGCTATTCTGGTGCTACTAAGCCCCCAGGCCATTTCAAAACGTGGCCTGGAATGGGGGCAGGAAGGGGTGGAGAAATGGGGCCAAGATGCTGGGGAGCTCAGCATCCCCCAGTAACGGCCCTGCTGGGTGCAGCTTGTAAGAGGTCAGCTGGAGCTGGGGCTACCATTTACGTGCCATGTGGCTGCCTAGAGCACCATGAAATCAGGGGCAATTTGGTGCCACAGGTTTCGTGGTGCCCCACATGGCTGTGTAGCTTGCGTATTGGTAGGGGTGGCCCAGGAGAGAGGGAGGGGGAAGAGAGATGCAGGTCAGGGCTACACGTCCTGTAGGCCACATGTGGCCCGCAGCCTGTTTGTTTGTGGCCCGCAGTGTAGTTTGTGTTTACGCAGAGCTCAACGTGTGGCCCACAGGAGGAAGCCAGAACAAAGAAGTAATCGATGTCATGCTGTTCTGCAGCTGCGCATTTTCGGAGTTAAATTCCTGGACTGTCATTGCTCAGTGAAAGTGCTGCCATAGGGGTGGAAATTGGGTAATTGTTGCATTTTGTTCATATCAGCAGAACTGACTTAACTGGGGCCTGCGTGTTGTGTAGTCTTTGTGTTCATGCCTGTCGGTGTGAAAAAAGGGATTTGCATGTCTATGAACCACGCTTAAGTTGTGGCCCTCAGCACGTGCTCGGAGCATCACTGTGGCCCCCAGGGCTTCCAAAGTTGAGTAGCCCTGATGTAGGGGGACGGATGGAGGGAGGGTCTACATGGGGATTGCCAGGCTCACAGCCCCATAATTCTGGTGCTGGACTTGATGATGACTTGGACATGAGAGAACATTCAGGTCACCAGGTGCCTGTCACACTCCCTGCAGGAGGCCCTCCAGGACCTGACGCAAGGCCCCTCTCAGCTCTGGGTGGGACTGTCCCACCCCTCCCCGGAGAAGGCCTGGACCTGGCTGGATGGATCCCGGCTGGATCAGACCCGGTGAGAGATTCCTTGAGTCACTTTCCCTGTGTGGGCAGAAGGGGACAGGGACGGGGAGGGCAGAGGAGGAGCAGGGATGTTCAGGGTGAGGTGACGCTGAGGTTGTCCATTGACAGTCTGTGGAGGGAGCAGAGCAAAGGGGTGAGGCCGGAGCCCTGGGGATCCCCAGAGAGGGGGGCAGGAGAGGGGCAGACATGGACCAGCCAGAGGCAGGAGGGGACCAGGAGGGGCAGCGTCGGCACAGCCCGGCAAGGAGGAGCCGTGGGGAAGGAGAGAGATGGGCAGGGCCTAGCGCAGCAGGGAGGAGGGAGCTGGAGCTGGGCTTGGGCCAGGGAGAGGCCGTTAGAGCCCCTGGGCTGGCCCTGGCAGTGGTGGGGAGGGGCAGCCCCAGGGCAGAGCTGGACGGGAGAACAGGGCAGCTGCGGATCCTGTTAGCACAGGGAAGAGCCGCTGCCGAGTGAGTGTGATGGGCCCACAGGTGCTGACAGGGGCCTTTCCTGTGTGTCGCAGGCTCCCGGTGTCAGGCCCAGCTGAGGGGAACAGCTGTGGGATGATGAAGGGGAATCAGATTCATTCACAAGGCTGCAGCTCTGCACATCAGTGGATTTGCCAGCGAGACGCCGTCCCCCTCTGAGCAGGGTATGGAGGAGACCTCAGAGCACGGCTCCATTATCCCCGTGTCACACCTGGGGAAACCGAGTCACAGACACTCACCTGCCCAAGATCACACCGAGAATTGGTGACAAAATGGAAAATGGAACCCAGGAGTCCTGGCTCCCAGCCCTCCCTCAGTCTGTAGAAGCGAGTCCAAGTTCCGGTTTTGTTGTTCCAACAGGGCTAGGCTGAGGGGTGTCACGCTGTGCTGAGCCTTGGGGACGGTTATCTCTAGTCCTCTCCCCTAGTACTGGGGAGAGAAGAGTCTGCCCCAGATCCCCAGCTCACGTAAATCAGCCCAGATCCAGAGTGTCCCAGCTGGGCATCTGGCCAGTGACTCCAGGGGAGCTTCGGCTCCATTGGCACCAGCTGGGGATCTGGGTTTTCCCCTCTATTTCACCCCTTTTCATTTCCTGGCACCTCTGTCAGGTCCCACTCTCAGCTCTGTTCCCCGGCCCCTCCATTGCTGCCATCAAGCCTGTGACCTGACACCCCTCTGCCCATCCTGCCCTAACCGATCGTTAACTCCTGTCACTAGGCTGCTGGATAGGATGCTAAACACCTGCTGGGTGACTAAGACACTTTCCCTCTCAGTGCCTCAATTTCCCCATCTGTGAAATGGGGATAATCAAACTGACCTGGCTGCAGCATTTCAAGATCTCCTGCAGCAGCCCCTCAGTCAGCAAGAAGCCATGGGGGGCAGGGTGTTTTCACGGGCAGGCCAGCTTTGGGACTCTGCAGTCCAAGGGCCCAGCCCCACCCTTTCAACACACTCAGCTCAGAGCTGGAGGGAACATTTTTAGGTTTAAACTTTGTGAAACTTCAGAGCCAGAAGGGAAAGTAACAACCCAACCTATCCCCCACCGCACTCCAGCAGCCACAGGGTGCATCTACATGGCAGGGTTTTTATGCAAAAACAACACTTACGTCCACACTGCAATTGCGTTCTTGTGACAGGTAGAACAGAGGGTTTTTTCTGACAGTAGTAAACCTCATTCCAGAAGGAAGACGCCTTTTTCAGAAAAAGACGTGTGTGGACAAGGAAGAGGGAGTTTTTTTGAAAGAAGAGGTCTCCAGGAAAAAGCATAGGTGCCCTGGTGGCCACCCCGTCCACAGTAATCACAATGCGAGAGTATCCAATCAGTGTGGATGCTCTCTGTTGAAAAATCAGATGGTTGTTTTGATGCACTTTGGCCATGTGGACCCGCTCTTTTGAAGAACACATTTGCGCCGTAGGTCTAAATCAGTGTTTCTGAAACTTTTTAAGACCGAGAAACATCAATCATTTTTTTTAATGAGGAACACCAAGATCTGCAGGAAAATATGCAAATGAGATTGTGGCTCATGCAAATGAGTCCCTTATTAGTATATTTTTTGCAGAGAAAACTCGTAGTGTAGACATGGCCACAGTGTATGTGTCTGGCTTTATAAAGCAGATGCTCACTGCTTCTCTAGTATATTCTCAATTAACACAGTGTGTTGCCTTCTCCCCTGAAAAAGATCCCGTGTGCTTCTTATAAGCATAACTAGCTTCATCCGCTGACACCCCTGCTCCCTCTGTGCTGTTGGTTTGTATTGTGGGAACAGGTCAATCCCACTTCTCTAGCCACGTGTTTCTGCACCTTTCGTTCTTTGCTAGACGCCCCTCAGATCCCTTGGTAGCTGCCTCGTCCCTAAGCTGGGCAGCCTGATGCTCTTAGTTGCTCCTCCTATGGACCCATTGCCTGGGCTTTGTCATCCCTGGTCCCTGGCTCTGAATGTTTTCCTGTTCCTCCAGGGCCCTTTATTATAAGTCACCAGCCTCTAGATGCTGAAGAACCCATGCTCAGAGGGACACTAATATGGTACTTCCTGATCGAGGGGTACATGTCCAGCCCTGGATTGGGATTCAACAGACCTGGGTCTACCACTTTCCAGTGGGGTGACTTTGGGCAAGACACTGTCCCTTTCTGTGACTCAGTTTCCCCATCTGCCGAATGGGGATAATGAACCTTCTTTCCTTTGGAAAGTAGGTTGAGCGCTGCAGATGAGACAAGCTAGAGGCGCTTTGCCAATGTATCAACTGTCGTTAATGTGGGGGAAGGAAAAAACTACCAGGGAGTCGGTCCCACCCGTGTGAAAGAGTTTCTAGCAGGAGCTGATTCCAGCTCAGGACCAACATTAAAGTCTAGGAAGAGAAGGGTCCATGCTAGTGCTTACACCAGTCCTGTTAACAATTCCCCCCTCCCCCAGTTACAGTGGCCTAATGTCTGAGGTGCTGAGGGAGGGGCAACCTCTACTGACCCACGAATGGGCTTGTCTGGCCTTACACTCTGCTAAGGACCGACAAGCTGGGTGGGGCCGAGGGAGCAGCCCCTGGGGCATTAGTGGCCAGCCGGCTCGGCCCCAGACCCAGCTGCCATTCAGTGGGGCTCCAGGGGAACCCCTCAAACACCCAGAGGGGCCGGCCAGGGCCAGGTCATCAGCCTTGCAGGGGAGGGGGAGGTGGAGCAAAGGCCTGTGGCAGGACCTCAGCCCATCGGGGACAGGGATGACCTCACAGAGAGACTCTGACAACAGCCACTCAGGACAGAGGCGCAAGGCCGGGGCAAGCTCAGAGATTCCCGCGGTTTGGCAGCAGCGCGGCCCCTTCCCAAGGTCTCTGCGGGGGCCAGATGGAGAATTGGGACCGAGGGGCGGGGGCAAGAGGAGCCTCATCGGCGTTTTCTACTTCCCTGCGGCCGGCAGTGCCGGACCCGGAGAGACAGTGGGAGCCTCAGAGAGGTTTGGAGCCTGCTCAGTTTGGTTCCCCTTTGCCCCCTCCCCTCCCTCTGTCTCGCCTTCTTCGGGCTTTTCCCCCCTTTCCCTGCCCCACCAAGCACGGTGGGTGGGTGTTGGGGCGGTCGGAGGCCTCACTCAGAGCTGAGCTGGCAGAGCGCTGGGAGCCAGAGGTGACCTGGCCCGTCCTTTCGGACATCTGTTGAGCCCTCTCCCCTCCCCCTGCTGCCTCGGAGCTCCAAGTCTCGCTGCGGATTGGTCGAGTGGGTGGTTACTGACAGGGGAGACTCGCGGCCTTTTATTCTCTTTAAAACTGTTCTCGGTGAGTCGTTATTAATAGTTCCCAGCCATGCTGGAAGGGCCTAACACGTGGGGCTCTGCAGGGGTCTGTTCTGGGACGGCTCTCTTCAATCTCCATCAGTGATTTAGATATTGGCATGGAGAGGGCGCTTATTAAGTTTGCAGATGATACGAAGCTGGGAGGGGTGGCAAGTGCTTTGGAGGAAGGGTCAGAATTCAAAGTGATCTGGACAAACTGGAAAAATGGTCTGAGGTAAATAGGATGAAGCTTAATAAAGACAAATGCAAAGTGCTCCACTTCGGAAGGGACAATCCACGTCACACACACAGAACAGGAAGTGACTCTCTAGGAAGGAGTCCTGCAGAAAGGGATCTAGGGCTCAGAGTGGACCACAAGCTAAATAGGAGTCAAAAGTGTGACACTTGCAAAAAAAAGCAACCGTGATTCTGGGAGGCACTACCAGGAGTGTGGTGAGCAAGACAGGAGAAGTCAGAATTCCGCTCTGCTCTGCGCGGATTAGGCCTCACTTGGAGTCGTGTCTCCAGCTCTGGGCACCATGTTTCAGGAATGAATTGGAGAAATTGGGGAAGGCCTGGAGAAGAGCAACAAAAATGTGGAACAGTTTAGAAAACATGAGAGTGAAAGAACTGGGCTTGTTTAGTCTGGAAAGGAGAAGACTGAGAGGGGACATGAGAGCGGTTTTCACGTACCCAAAAGGGTGTCCCAAGGAGGAGGGAGACAAACTGTTCCCCTTGGCCTCTGAGGACAGGACAAGAAGCAATGGGCTGAAACTGCAGCAAGGGAGGTTTAGGTTGGACATTAGGAAAATGTTTCTGCCAGTCAGAAAAACTTCCTGTCAGGGGGGTGAAACACTGGAACAAATCGCCCTTGCAGGCTGTGGAATCTCCATCACTGGGGATATTTCAGAGCAGGTTGCACAGACACCTGTCAGGGATGATCTAGACGGTGCTGGGTCCTGCCGTGAGGGCAGGGAACTGGACTCGATGGCTTCCCGAGGTTTCTTCCTGTTCTACTGTTCTGTGATTCTGTGATTCCCAGACCAGACGGATCAGTCCCAGACCAGCAGGGCTGGCGGGGAAGGGGAGGGGTGGTGGTCAAGCTGTTTCTCTACCGTATCTATCTCTGGGCAGTTCCTGAGTCTCTAAGGGCAGGGCCCATGAGCAGTGGTTGGGCTGTGGCTGGTTGTACAGCTCTGGGCTCTGATTGTCCAAATGCCCCAAGGGGCTGGCTGGGGGCAGGACACCAGCCGTGTGGGGGGAGGGGACGGTGATGCCACAAAGGCCTGGGGGGGAAGGAGCTGTGGGGGGCCGAGCTCATGGAGATTCCCTGACATCAGCTGCAAGGCAGGGCAGCCTCAGAGACACCCCCCTCCCCAGCCCTTTCTGGCTGTGTGGGAGCCCCCCAAAGAGGCGGGGCTGGAATCGCTCTGAGACCGACCCCTCGGGGGTGACCTGGGCCAGCCCTTGGGACGTCCCCTGAGACCTCTCGCCCGCCCCCTCTCCCAGTCTCACTGCTGTTTGGCTGAGCAGGGGGCAATGGCGAGGGAGGAGGTTTCCCAGCGGTGACCCCGTCTCCTCTTCCTTTGCAGGCTCCGCACGGCGGGGTCTGGCCTCGGGCCGGCCCTGCGGGGGGACCTGCGGGCAGAGCCCCACACGGGCGCGCAGACAGCGGGGAGGTGAGCATGGGCGAGCAGGGGGAGGCTGTTTTCCTTTAGCACTGGGGGGGTGGGGGCGGGGAAGGGGAGACTGGGGACCCTTGGGCAGGGCTGTGTTGGGCCCTTCTCCCTCCAGGGTCAGGGCTGGGAGTGGAAGTTGATCTCAGGGCCTGGCTGGTTCTGGGAACAAGAACCTCAAATCCCATCCCCTCCCCCTCACAACTCCCCCCTCCCCCACTATGGGATCCATCCACATTGCCCTAGTCTGGAGAGACAAGGCCCTTCCCAAGAGCCAGGCCCCATGGATCCGACTCGCTCCCCTGAGCACCAGGGCCCAGCCCCGGGGATGGGGATGGGGGCTCGTTGGCACAGCCTGGGCTCGGGTCTATTGACCTGCCCCCCCCTCTCCTCCCAGCGTGTCAGCTCCTGCATCGCGCCCAGAGTGTCCCAAGGGAGCCAAGGCCCCAGGGAGCAGCAGAGCCCGGTTGTAATTGCCCCCCCGCACCCGGCATGGGAGGTGAGTGACCTCTGAGCCTCTCTGGCCCGGGGGTGAGCAGGCGGCTCCCACAGGCTGCAGGGCGGCAGCGGCAGGGCTGTGGGCTGGGAGTGACCCCTGGGGAGGACAGAGTCAGAGCCGGGCCTGACCCAGACTTGGGCCCAGCTCATCTTCTCCTGGCTCAGGGGAGACCCGGGGACGATAAGGACCCATGATCCGGCCTGGGCTCCAGCCAGGTTCCTTTCTGGCCCTGGGCCCTCCTTGTCCCCTGGTAGGGTTACCAGATGGGTTTGAAATCCTCCCAGACACACGTGATCTCAGAACGGGAAGGGGGGACTGGCTGGGAGGGGAGTGAGGCTGGGATGGGGCTGGGGGAATGGAGCTGGCGCGGGGAGATCGGGGGCGGGGAAGACCAGCCAGTGGGAAGCAGGGCTGGCTGGGAGGAGATTGGGAGGAGCAGGGCTGACGAGGGGAGAACTGGGAGCGGGGAGGGCAGGGAAGGGACCATTGGGGCTAAATGGGATGGAGTTGGGGGGAGGGGGTCTGGCCAAGGGGGGTACAGCCAGTGGGGAGCGGGGCTGGCCCAGGTGCACACAGATCCCGGGGCGCTGCCTGTCCCGTGCCCCTCTCCCAGGCACTCCCCCTACCCCGCCAGGCTTCCGTCGGGTGCCCAGCCGGAAAACCAGAAAACACTGACCTTGCTCATGTCCGGTGAGTTCTGACTGTTCTCACCGGGCAGGGGGCCCAAAAACTGGACTGTCTGGTCGAACACCGGACACCTGGGACCCTGAATGGGAGCCCTGGGGCAGCCGGATGCTGTGGGGAAACAGCTGGCATGGGGGAGGGGGGGAGGCGGTAGCAGCTCCTGCAGTGATAGGCCAGAGGGGTCTGGCCCTGGGGGCCCTAGAGAGGCGCCGCCCAGGGCCAAGCCCCCACTGCCCCCTGGGTCCCGGGCCCCGCATATGACAGGCCCTTGCTGTCTTGGGACAGGAGGAGCCCGGCCACGGGGATGCACCAGCTCCCCCACCCCCAGCTTGGCTCCAGGGCCGGTGTTGCCTGCAGGGAAGGAGCTGCCAGCAGGAGCCGGAGCATCAGTCGGAGCTTTTCCTGCTCACGCCGGGACTGGAGCCACGGACATGATCTGGCCCTGGGCCGGGAGCCAGGAAAGAAGGAGGAGCTGCCCCTCCCCCCCGCGGGGGATAGAACCTCCTCTCCCCCACTCCTGTCCCTGGACAGAGGCCTGCACAGCCCAGTGAGTCAGGGCCAGCTTATGGACTGTAGCCATTGGGCTGCACAGCCCTGACTAAAGGGGCAAGGTACCGACACTGGCCATTGGGCCACACTGCCCTTAGAAAAGGGGTAAGGTACTGACACTGGCCATTGGGCCACACTGCCCTTAGAAAAGGGGCAAGGTACTGACACTGGCCATTGGGCCACACTGCCCTTGGAAAAGGGGCAAAGTACTGACACTGGCCATTGGGCCATACTGCCCTTAGAAAAGGGGCAAAGTGCTGACTCTGGCCATTGGGCCACACTGCCCTTGGAAAAGGGGCAAAGTGCTGACTCTGGCCATTGGGCCACACTGCCCTAAGAAAAGGGGCAAAGTACTGACTCTGGCCATTGGGCCACACTGCCCTTAGAAAAGGGGCAAAGTGCTGACTCTGGCCATTGGGCCATACTGCCCTTAGAAAAGGGGCAAAGTACTGACACTGGCCATTGGGCCACACTGCCCTTAGAAAAGGGGCAAGGTACTGACACTGGCCATTGGGCCACACTGCCCTTAGAAAAGGGGCAAAGTACTGACACTGGCCATTGGGCCACACTGCCCTTGGAAAAGGGGCAAAGTGCTGACTCTGGCCATTGGGCCACACTGCCCTTAGAAAAGGGGCAAAGTGCTGACTCTGGCCATTGGGCTAAACTGCCCTGAGAAAAGGGGCCAGTTACAGACTCCAGCCACTAGGCCGCCCTGCCCTACGGGAAGCTCTGCCAGAGGGGAGTTTGGAGCCCACAGGCTTTGAGGCGGGAGAAGTTGCCGTCACCTCAGAATCAGGCGCAGTCTGGATCCAGCGACCCCACAGAGAAGATTCCAGCCCCAGGGACGGGTGTCACGGCGTAGACTGAAGACTGAACAACCCGCCCAGCAGACAGGACCAGGCGAGGTCACACACGGGACCAGGGCAGCGAAGGAGGAAACCGGCCGGCCAGGGCAGAGAGGCCAGACGGGGGCTCACCTCGGGGACCTGCTGAACCTCGGGGACCTGCTGAAGCTGGAACAGACGAAGGGGCCTCCCCGTCGCGCCGCTTCCCCCAGACCCGAGCTCGGGTTACCGGTGCCTTTCAGCCAGGACGCCGGGCAGAGAAGCCACAGAAACCACGGCACCTCGCAGCCCTGCCCTGGGCGTCGGAGGCCTGGCCAGGCCCTTCCCACCCAGTGCAGATCCCTACGGCGGGGGGGGGAAACCTTAGGTGTGGGGGCCGGATGCAGCCCCGGCTTGCGGGGATCCGGCCCCTGAAGGTCGGGGCTCCCCCCTGCATTGGGGGCCCACGCTGGGGAG
This sequence comes from Pelodiscus sinensis, assembly GCF_049634645.1. Taxonomy (NCBI): domain Eukaryota; kingdom Metazoa; phylum Chordata; order Testudines; family Trionychidae; genus Pelodiscus; species Pelodiscus sinensis. The sequence goes on from NW_027466036.1 coordinate 968,469, forward strand.
AGGAGGGGGGCTGTTTCTCACTTGTGGGCAGCCCCCCATAGATTTCTCTGTGGGTCAGTAGCCCCGACCCAGCAAAGGTTCCCCACCCCTGCTCTGTGGGGGGTAAAGGTCCCTGGGAACCTGACTAGGGCCCCACCCATTTCACAGCCAGGAGACGTGCAACGGGGGGAGAGGAGGGGATGGGGGAATGGCGAGGGGAGTCTGAGCTCCCCATGTGACGAGGGGCCTGGGGCACCAGCTGCTCCCTGACCTGGCTGGGATGGTACAGGAGTTGTCCTGCCCCGACACGGGCACTCGCGGAGGGGGCAGATCAGAGCCACCCTGAGGGGCAGGGAGAAGTGAGGGTGGAACGGCTCTAGCTCTGCCCCACAGACTGCTGGGAAGTGAAATTGGCACTCTTGGGACGCCCCCACCCCCATTGCACACTATCCTAGTTTGGGCCAGGACCCGGCCGGTCAGAGAGCCGGGAAATTTCCCAGGGAAGCCCCTGGGAGTGTGCCAGGGAGCAGCGTGGACACGGTCTGGCTGTGAAATGGGCGAGGTTGCAGGGGGACGCGATGGGGCCCTAGTTCCGGCGTATTCCCTGGAAGTTGTGGGAAAGGGTCTGCCAGAAACTCCTGGCCCTGTTGGTCTCCAGGGTCATTGGGGAATCCCCTAGTGCAGCCTTTCTCCAGCTGGGGCTCCCCACCCAAAAGGGGGTCCCAGGGTCAGGGGAGGGGGCTCGCGAGCAGGGTCACTGGCCGCCTGGGTTTTCCCAGCCATGACCTTGTCTTCAGGCCCCAAATCTTCCTCTGGGCAGATGTTTGGAAATATTAAAATCTGTCGGATTTCTCCCGGCTTTCCCAGCTGAGTGGCTGGAGAGCAGCGGCTACTGTCTGGCCATCCGGTTTGGGGGCAGCCCCATTGACAGCAGCAGCACAGGAGGAAGGGAGGCCAGGTCCGGTGTTGCCACCCTTCCTTCTGCACTGCTGCTGGCGGGGGGGCTGCCTTTCCATCTGGGTGGCTGCAGAGCAGCGGCCCCTGGCAGGTCACCCAGCTCAGAATTCAGCGCCAGCACCAGCTGCAGCGCAGAGGGAAGGGGGCATGATAAGGTCTTGCCTCCTCCCCTTCTGCACTGCTGCAGGGTGTGGGGCTGCCTTCTGACCCGGGTGGCTGGAGAGCAGTGGCTGCTGGCCAGGGGCCCAGCTTAGACGACGGCGTCCCTGCCAGCAGCAGCACAGAAGCAGGGTGGCTCCGTGTTGTGTCACTCCTACTTCTGCACCACTGCTGGCGGGGGCCCTGTCCTCCGAGCTGGGCGCCCCAGGAGCAGCCACGACTCTCTGGTCACCCGCTCGGCCGTCAGTGCTGCCCCAAGAGCGGTGCAGCAGGAAGTGCAGGAGGGGCGGGATTGCAGCACTTCCTTCAGCACCGCGGCGGGTGTCAGCCCTGCCTCCCACACCGGGTGACCAGAGAGCGGGTGCCACTGGCCAGGGGCTACCTCAGAGGGCAGCGCCGATACCAGCAGCAGCACAAACTAGGGGTGTCAACGTGTGTAGCTGGCTACACGATTAACCGATACGTCTGGGCTTATTGGTTAATCCTGTCGCCTCCACACACCCCTCCCCCGGCTGCCTCAGGAACAGAAGCAGCAAGGGGGGGGGGGAAGGTGGGAGCTGGTGTCTGCGGGGATCCAGCTATTAAGCTGCCTCCCCATGAGCACCAGATCCCATGGAGCTGCCTGGCCCGCACCATGGGCTGCTGCCTCTCATAGAGATGCAGCAACACGGAGGGTGAGGGAGTCAGGCAGGAGCTGGTGCACACGGGAAGCAGCTTTTAAGACAGCTCCCCATGTGTATCAGCTCCTGTGGAACCACGTCTCACCCATCCCCCTCCACTGCTGCCTCCCTATCAGCGTGGGGGCAGGGCAGATATGAGATGAGATGTTCGGGGAACTATCTTCTAAGCCGGCTCTCCACACAGGCCAGCTCCATGGAGCCCCCTTTCCTCCCTCACTGTCTCACATAGAGGAGAGGGGGGCGGGGGGTTGCTCGAGGGGAGCTGACTTAAAATCTAGTTCTCCGTGAGCACCAGTTCTGCGGAGCTGCCTGCTCCTCCCTCTCTCACTCCAGAGGAGGCTGCTGCAGAGCAGCCTCTGTCCGGGGCTGGCACAAGCTCTCGTCGCACAGAGGCTGCTGTGTGGGATGCTGGTGCAGCCTCTGTCTGCTGTGTGGGATGCCAGTGCAGCCTCTGTCTGCTGTGTGGGATGCCGGTGCAGCCTCTGTCTGCTGTGTGGGATGCCTGTGCAGCCTCTGTCTGCTGTGTGGGATGCTGGTGCAGCCTCTGTCTGCTGTGTGGGATGCCGGTGCAGCCTCCGTCTGCTGTGTGGGATGCTGGTGCAGCCTCTGTCTGCTGTGTGGGATGCCGGTGCAGCCTCCGTCTGCTGTGTGGGATGCTGGTGCAGCCTCTGTCTGCTGTGTGGGATGCTGGTGCAGCCTCTGTCTGCTGTGTGGGATGCCAGTGCAGCCTCTGTCTGCTGTGTGGGATGCTGGTGCAGCCTCTGTCTGCTGTGTGGGATGCCAGTGCAGCCTCTGTCTGCTGTGTGGGATGCCGGTGCAGCCTCTGTCTGCTGTGCGGGATGCCGGTGCAGCCTCCGTCTGCTGTGTGGGATGCCGGTGCAGCCTCCGTCTGCTGTGTGGGATGCCAGTGCAGCCTCTGTCTGCTGTGTGGGATGCCGGTGCAGCCTCTGTCTGCTGTGTGGGATGCCAGTGCAGCCTCTGTCTGCTGTGTGGGATGCCAGTGCAGCCTCTGTCTGCTGTGTGGGATGCTGGTGCAGCCTCCGTCTGCTGTGTGGGATGCCGGTGCAGCCTCCGTCTGCTGTGTGGGATGCCGGTGCAGCCTCCGTCTGCTGTGTGGGATGCCGGTGCAGCCTCTGTCTGCTGTGTGGGATGCCGGTGCAGCCTCTGTCTGCTGTGTGGGATGCCGGTGCAGCCTCTGTCTGCTGTGTGGGATGCCGGTGCAGCCTCTGTCTGCTGTGTGGGATGCCGGTGCAGCCTCTGTCTGCTGTGTGGGATGCCGGTGCAGCCTCCGTCTGCTGTGTGGGATGCCGGTGCAGCCTCCGTCTGCTGTGTGGGATGCCGGTGCAGCCTCTGTCTGCTGTGTGGGATGCCGGTGCAGCCTCCGTCTGCTGTGTGGGATGCCGGTGCAGCCTCCGTCTGCTGTGTGGGATGCCGGTGCAGCCTCTGTCTGCTGTGTGGGATGCCGGTGCAGCCTCTGTCTGCTGTGTGGGATGCCGGTGCAGCCCCTCATTGCTGACTCAGGCACCAGGGACTATCGAATAATCGTGGAATTGCTACAGTTTGATGCAGTGACATGATTGTTCAGTGACTCCCTGTCTGACATCCCTAGCAAACAGGGAGGGGGGCCCTGGACTGTGCTCCCCTCGTCCTTCTCTGCCATCGCTGGCAACAGCGCCGCCACTCCCGCCGGGCAGCTGGACAGTCTGTGCTGTCTCCGGTAACAGTGCAGAAGGCAGGTGGGCTGCTGCAGCTTTGCCTCCCTGCCTTCCGTGCCGCTGCTGCTGGGTAAGGATGTTAAATAACGATTCACGGACAAGTTGAGGAGTCGATGGAATTTCCATTGGCTACTCGACTAGTCGATGGGCACTTTCTGCACTTTGAACTGGACAAGGGCCCCAGCAGGGCCTCCTGTGCACTTCAAAACGGGAACTCCGTGTGCAGCCCGGGGCCAGCAGGAAGTCCCACTGACTCGGCTTTACGAGGGTCCTTCCGCTTTGAAAGGCTCAGGATCCTGGAGGCTCTTGTGCATTTCTGAGTGGAAGCACCTGCATGGAGCCTGGAGTCAGTGGGGGACTCAGACCCCTGGCATCCCCGAGGTCCATGTGGCGCTGCTCCTTTGGAGAACCCCCTTTTCACACCTTTTCCCATGAGCAGGCAGCGCCAGCACCACCAGCAGCGCAGAAGGGAGGACGGCCTGGTGTGGCGGTGCCTCCCTTCCCTCTGCACTGCTGCGGGCAGAGGCTCTGCCTACTAATGGGGAGGCTGAGGAAGTTATAAGGGGTCAGGTGCCCAACCTGGATGGCAACCCCACCGCCAGCAGCAACGCAGGAGGGAGGGGAGCTGGTCTGGTATCGCCACCCTCCCTGCTGTGCCGCTGCTGGCCGTGCCTCTCCCTTCTCAGCTGGGCAGCTAGAGAGCGCAGGCACCATGTGCACAAGGCCGCCTGACCCAGCAGAGCCACCCTCCCTTCCGTGCCACTGCTGGGGGCAGCCCTGCCTGCCACACTGACGCTACGTCTAGACGACAGGCTTTTGTCCACAGAAGTTTTGTCGACAGATACTGTGGACAAAGCTTCTGTCAACAAAGAGCATCTAGACTACGTCCAGTTCTGTAGACAGAGCAAGCCGCTTTGTCAACATGCCAGTGTAGACGCAAAGGGCAGTGGAGATGCAATAGCGCCTTCTGGCGACAGAACTCTCTCGACAAAAGGCGTTATTCCTCGTAGAACGAGGTTTACAGCTGTCGACAAAACAGCGGAGTCAACAGACCTCAGCAGCAGTGTAGACGCAGGTATAATTGTGTCGACAAAAGTCCACTTTTGTCGACAGCACCCTGTAGTCTAGACACACCCTGAGTGGCCTGCGAGTGGCCCATGCTGGCAGGACTCCCAGCTGCAAAGTCAGCGCCAGCAGCAGCGCAGGAGGGAGGGAGGCCTGGTCTGGTATCTCAGCCCTTCCTTCTGTGCCGCTGCAGGCGGTGGCGCTGCCTTTGGACCTGGGCGGCAGCAGAGCAGCGGCTGCTGTTGTGGGGCCCAGTTCGGAGGGGGCCCCACTAGCAGCGAGTGAGGGGTGGTCACTGACGGGTCCCCCAGCTCAGAAGTCAACGCCGCCTCAGCAGCAGCGCAGAGGCAGGGTGGCCTGGCATGTTGTTGCCACCGTTCCTTCCGCACTGCTGCTGGCAGGGCTGCCTTCTCCGCTGGGGACCACAGAGCAGGGGCCACAGGGGAGGTGCCCAGCTCGGAGGGCAGCTCCGCTCCCAGCAGCAGCGCAGAAGGAAGGGGGAGTGGCTGCCATTGCATCCTTCCCTCTTCCCCCTGCTGGGGGCATCGCTCCCTTCCAAGCTGGGTGGCCAGAGCGAGCGGGATCCCAGTGGGGTCAGTGCCAGCAGCAGCAGCAGCGCAGGAGAAGTGGAGGCAGCGATGCCGTTGCCACCCGTCCGTCTGCGCCGCTGCTGGCCAGGTTGGGGGCAGAGAGCAGCTGCCCCTCCAGCCGCCCAGCTGGGGAGGCCAGGAGAGATCAGGGACATTTCTTCTTATTTCCAAACTCCGCCGGGATGGGGACCTGGGGACTGAACACGAGGCCACGGCTGGGAAAGCCCAAACGTCCGGTGCCCCCGTGAGCGACCCTCCTGCCCTCGCCTTGCCGCCCCCTTCTGGGCAGGGACCCCCAGGGGGAGAAACGCTGCACTAGGGGATTCCTCTACGACCCCGAGGGCCCCCACGGCCAGGAGTTCCCGGCAGCCCCTTTTCCACCACTTCCACGGAGGAGGCGGCAGGTTCTCAGGGGAGGTTTCCCCGACTCAGAGATCTGCCTGGATGGAGAGTGGAGGAGCAAAGGGAGGGCCTGGCCAGGATCGCCCAGGGCCAGGGCAGGGCTCACACGGCAGCACCCGCGGCAGGGAACCTGTTGCTCAGCCAGGCCCAGAACTCTGTGTCTCCCGGCCACTGGGGCCAGCCCAGATGTATCCAGCCTCCTGATGACTTGAGAGTCCCAGCTGCCTCTTCCTGTGTAGCCTGGAAGAAGAAAAGCAACTCGAGACCTCCAAGAGATGCTCCCTCGATGCCAAAATCTCCACCCAGCTCAGGGGTAGCATCAGCAGGAGCCAAATAAAAAATTGTGAGATTGGTTTAAAATAAATACATTACAGAGAAATACACAAATTATGTTTTTATGAGCTTTGCTTTCTGGGCCCTAAGCGCACGCTTGGGTCCGTCTCAGCCATTCCCTGCAAACCGGAGGACTTGAAACACTTTTCCCATGACAGCCGAGGGGGCGGCTACACCCCAGGGCCTGTGGGGACAGAGCGGTGCCAGGAGAGCCCCCTCACTGGGATGCAGCCCACAGGCACAGCAGGGGTGTTTCCGTTGCCACGACAACAGCCCCTCCCCAGGGAAAGCCCTCCCAGACCTCTGGCTGGAGCAGTCATGCCTAGCAGTCAGAGCAGGGGCTGTGGGTCAGAGCTGGGCCCAGGAGTCCCTCAGCAGCTGAAAGGCCGGTCTCCTGGGCTCAGACTTGAAGGGCCGAAGGGACCATCATGAGCACCTGGTCTGACCCCTTGCACCTTGCAGACCCTAGAACCTCACCCACCCCTCCGGTCCAGACCCAGTCTCCCTGGCTGTGTTACTGACGCCCTCACGTCACGGCTCAGCGATGGGGAGGGATGGAAAATCCCCCATTGACACGACTTGATCCCAGCCTGGGACCCTGCCCCACACTGCAGAGGGAGGCAGCCTCGTCCACCCTGCCCCCATGGGCTCTGCACATCTCCCCCTTGACAGTCCCTTCCCACCCCCAGACACGGGATCAGTCGGCGCAGGCGTGTTCTGGCCGGAGCCCCCAGCCACACGGCGGGGAAAGAATTGTCTGGAGCCGCTCAGCACGGGGAGCCCACGTTTCCCTCTGCGGAGCGCGGGGCAGCCGGTCCAATTCCTCCCACTCACGTGAGTTCAAGGGTCGCGGATGGGAGCTGGGCAGCACAGACGCTCACACTGACTCCCAGTTGCCTGAGCCCCCGTGTCGGGGGCACAGCCGGGGGGTGGCTACCCCTCGAGATGAGCCCTTCCAGGGGCGTTGTGCTGCCTTTACTCCAAGGCTGTGCCCTTTCCCCACACTCAGTGTTAACCTGGCTGGTCAGCCACGTCTGGAGGGGTGTCTGCTAACACCTATGTGACTCCGCGGCCTGGCACCCAGAGGGGTCCCCTCGGTTAGAGGCTCCCAGGCCCAGAGGCCTCGTTGAGAAGTGAGTCTCCTCTCCCTCCTGAGACATATGGCCAAGAGGTCCAGTCCATAGGTCAGTCCCTTCTATCAGGAGCAATAGGGCCTAGCTCAGAGGTGAGTGCAAACTTCCAGAGAACTCTCTTGCTACGGGTAGTGGGGTTAGCTGGACCCGGGCCCTCCCGCTACCCTGGGTCCAAGCCCCGGGCTCTGTTGGCCGTTGAGCAGGGACTCCGACCGCCACACGCTGAGCTTGCGAGGAGCAATCCCCGCCTTGGGCACCTTCGCACCAGCTCTGGCGCATCTCTCCTGTCGTGCAGCCTCTGGGCAACGTCCGGCTGCTGCTGGAGTCTCCCGCCGCCCCGTTACACCGAAATCCTGCCTGGCTGCAGATGAGCACTCATAGTTTCCCCCTCCTGAAATAGCATTTTCCAAGGGCCGGGACCCTTTGTGGAAGCCTCCCTATCCCCAGGCTGAAATCCTATTTCAAGTGTGTTCCAGCACCAGCTGGCAGGGTCCCATGTCTCTGTGGGTCCGACCGTAACTTGGGCTTCAAGGGAAAACACAAAGCCATTTCCAGATTAGTGCTCTGAGCACTGGGCCGGCAAGGTCCTTACTCACCATGAATGGCTGTGTCTATAAGACCCAGATTAAAAACACAGGTATTGGGGGAGTGGGAGCCGTGTCAGTCTGTGTCTATAAAAACAATGAGGGGTCCAGTGGCACCTCAGACTAATGGATTTATCTGGGCGTCAACTTTTATGGGCAAACCCCACGTCCTTGTTACTTTCCTACGTGCCTCCAGCGTCCATCCAGGACCCATCACATGCTCCATGTCCAACGCCAAGCCCTGAGACACACCCACACGGGCTCCAGTCTGTCAGAGACAGACACCCCCAGGGTCTGGGCCAGCCATTCTGCAAACTGCACCATGCGCCTGGGGAGGGGAGGACACAGACTGACAGGACCAGACATGCACCCAGAAGTCACCTCCTGCAGGACAGACCCAAGAAGGAAACTCACAGAACACCCCAGAACACTCATGTACAGCCCCCCACTCACACCCCTCCAGACAGGCCCTGAGACAGCTCCAGCAGCCCCTCAGCCTGGTCTGTGTCGCCTGGTGACCCCCTCAGCCTCGCACCCACCACCTAACAGCTGCTCAGGACCCACAGAAACGGCATCCCGCTCCCATCACCTCCCCAGCTGGGCCCGTAGCCGGGGTGTCCAGGGACGAGGGTCTCTGGGCAGGGTCTGCAGGCAGCGCTGGAAGAAGGACACGTGCTGCCCCTTCTGGGAATCCAGCCGCTCCTCATCCCCAGAGCCCGGATCCTTCCCCGTCATCTGAGAACCCCCCTTGGGCACTAACCTGCCCCCCTCAGCCATTACCCACCCCCCCACCTCCAGCCGCTAAACCCCCAACCTCCACCATAACCTGCCTAGCCTCTAACCCCCCTACATCAGCCATTAACCCTTCCCCCCAGCCATTGACCCCTCCAGCCACTAACCCCGCCTACGTCAACCATGAACCATCCCAGTCACTCACCCCCTCCCACCTCTACCATGGACCTCCTTGCTGCTAACCCTCCCCCCGACTCAGCCACTAACCCCACCATCTCAGGCATTAACTTCCCTAGCTACTAACACCCCCAACTCAGCCACTGACCCCCCAGCCACTAACCTCCTCCAACTCAGCCACTGACCCCCCCAGCCACTAACCCCCTCCAACTCAGCCATTGGCCACTAACCTCCTCCAACTCAGCCATTGGCCACTAACCCCCTCTAACTCAGCCACTGACCCCCCCGGCCACTAACCTCCTCCAACTCAGCCATTGGCCACTAACCCCCTCTAACTCAGCCACTGACCCCCCGGCCACTAACCTCCTCCAACTCAGCCATTGGCCACTAACCCCCTCTAACTCAGCCACTGACCCCCCCGGCCACTAACCTCCTCCAACTCAGCCATTGGCCACTAACCCCCTCTAACTCAGCCATTGGCCACTAACCCCCTCCAACTCAGCCATTGGCCACTAACCCCCTCTAACTCAGCCACTGACCCCCCCGGCCACTAACCTCCTCCAACTCAGCCATTGGCCACTAACCCCCTCTAACTCAGCCACTGACCCCCCGGCCACTAACCCCCTCCAACTCAGCCATTGGCCACTAACCTCCTCCAACTCAGCCATTGGCCACTAACCCCCTCTAACTCAGCCACTGACCCCCCCGGCCACTAACCCCCTCCAACTCAGCCATTGGCCACTAACCCCCTCTAACTCAGCCACTGACCCCCCCGGCCACTAACCTCCTCCAACTCAGCCATTGGCCACTAACCCCCTCTAACTCAGCCACTGACCCCCCCGGCCACTAACCTCCTCCAACTCAGCCATTGGCCACTAACTCCCTCCAACTCAGCCACTGACCCCCCGGCCACTAACCTCCTCCAACTCAGCCATTGGCCACTAACCCCCTCTAACTCAGCCACTGACCCCCCGGCCACTAACCTCCTCCAACTCAGCCATTGGCCACTAACCTCCTCCAACTCAGCCATTGGCCACTAACCCCCTCTAACTCAGCCATTGGCCACTAACCTCCTCTAACTCAGCCATTGATCCTTCTGGCCTCGAAACCCCAAAATCAGACATTAACCCCTCTGATCTCTAGCTCTCCCCAGTAGCCAATAAATGCCCCAGACACTTACCCCCCCCACCTCAGCCACTTTCCCTCCTGGCCTGTAACATCCCTCCACACACAAAGCACAGCTGCTAACCACTGCTAACAGCGCACCTCAGCTATTAGTAGCTCCCCACACTGCTCATTCCCCCCATTCTGTCATGACCCCCCCCAGCCACTCACCCCCCATCTCAGCCACTAACCTTCCTGGCCTGTAACCGCTCCCCCCACCCCACCTCAGCCATTAACTCCCCTGGCCACTAACCCCACCCAGGCATTATAGAATCATAGAACCATAGAGCCGGAAGAGACCTCAGAAGGTCGTCAAGTCCAGCCCCCTGCTCTAGGCAGGACCAATCCCAACTAAATCAACCCAGCCAGGGCCTTGTCAAGCCGGGACTTAAACTCCTCTAGGGATGGAGACTCCACTACTTCCCTAGGGAACCCATCCCAGTGCTTCACCACCCTCCTAGTGAAATAGTTTTTCCTAATATCCAACCTGGACCTCTCCCACCACAACTTGAGACCATTGCTCCTTGTTCCACCATCTGTCACTACTGAGAACAGCCTCTCTCCAGCCTCTTCGGAACCTCGCTTCAGGAAGTTGAAGGCTGCTCTCAAATCCCCCCTCACTCTTCTCTTCTGCAGACTAAATAGACCCAACTCCCTCAGCCTCTCCTCATAAGTCATATGCTCCAGCCCCCTAATCATTTTGGTTGCCCTCCGCTGGACCCTCTCCAGTGCGTCTGCATCCTTTTTGTAGTGGGGGGCCCAGAACTGGACACAATACTCCAGATGTGGCCTCACCAAAGCTGAATACAGGGGAATAATGACATCTCTGGATCTGCTGGCAATGCTCCTCTTAATGCAACCTAATATGCCATTAGCCTTCTTGGCTACAAGGGCGCACTGTTGACTCATATCCAGCTTCTCATCCACTGTAACCCCCAGGTCCCTTTCTGCAGAACTACTACTTAACCGGTTGGTCCCCAGCTTGTAACTATGCTTGGGATTCTTCCGTCTCAAGTGCAGGACTCTGCACTTCTACTTGTTGAACCTCATCAGATTTCTTGTGGCCCAATCCTCCAATTTGTCTAAGTCATTCTGGACCCTATCTCTGCCCTTAAGCATATCTACCTCTCCCCCCAGCTTAGTGTCATCCGCAAACTTGTTGAGGGTGCAATTCATCCCCTCATCCAGGTCATTAATAAAGATATTGAACAAAACTGGTCCTAGAACCGAACCTTGGGGCACTCCGCTAGAAACTGACCGCCATCCTGACATCGAGCCGTTGATCACTACTCGCTGGGCCCGGCCTTCTAGCCATCTTTCTATCCATCTTACCGTCCATTTATCCAATCCACATTCCCTTAACTTGCTGGCAAGAATATTGTGGGAGACTGTATCAAAAGCCTTGCTAAAGTCAAGGTATATCACATCCACTGACTTTCCCATGTCCACCGAGCCAGTTACCTAATCATAGAAGCTAATCAGATTGGTCAGGCAGGACTTGCTCTTTGTGAATCCATGCTGACTATTCCTAATCACTTTCCTCTCATCCAAGTGCCTCAAAATGGATTCCTTAAGGATCCCTTCCATGATTTTTCCAGGAACCGAGGTAAGACTGACTGGCCTATAGTTCCCTGGATCGTCCTTCTTCCCTTTTTTGAAGATGGGCACCACATTTGCCTTTTTCCAATCATCCGGGATTTCTCCCGATCTCCACGACTTTTCAAAGATAATAGCCAAAGTCTCCTCAATGACATTTGCCAACTCCCTCAGATGCATTAAGTCCGGATCCATGGATTTGTATTCGTTTAGCTTTTCTAAATAGTTCCTAACCTGTTCTTTACCCACCACGGGCTGTCCATCTTCATCCCATCTTGCGTCACTTAGCACAGAAGTCCAGGAGCCAACCTTGTCCGTGAATACAGAGGCAAAGAACGCACTGAGTACTTCAGCTTTCCCTACATCATCCGTCACTAGGTTACCTCCTTCATCCATTAAGGGCCACACACCCTCTCTGATCACCTTCTTCTTGTTAACATGCCTGTAGAAACCTTTCTTGTTCTCCTTCACATCCTTAGCCAGTCGCAATTCCATTTGCACTTTCGCCTTCCTGATAACCCCCCGGCATTTTCAAGCTATACATTTACACTCCTCCCGGGTCATTTGTCCAAGTTTCCACTTTTTGTAAGCTTCCTTTAGCAGCCCCACCCACTACCCCCCTCTGCTCAGCCAGAATGTGAGGGGGCTGTTAGCCACTTACTAAAACACAGTGGGAGTGTTTGGTTGTCCAGCTCCCAGTATCAAAAGGGGAAGGGTCCATGAGAAATCAGGGCCCTGAGACCGACAGACCCCAGGGACAATGGGAAGAGACCAATGCTCCAGGTCAGCCTCACTGACAAGTTGGACAGATCAATGAGGGAATTAGGAGGCTAAGTCCCGTCCTCCGTGTGAGCTGGGATTTTCTGGGTCTCTCTGAGGAAAGGAGAGAGAACCAAGGGGAGCAGCAAGAAGAGCAAACTGTGCTGAGGGGCAGACCTGCCGTGACAGAGCCAGGCACACACAGCCCAAAAAGTGCAGACAGCCTCCTGTTTCCTGTTTCCTCCCCTGCCCTAAGACAACAGGGCTTCTCTCTCCCCTTTGAGCTTGTGTGGAGGTGAGAAACTGGCTCAGCTGCAGGGCCTAGGCCCAGTCAGCCCAGCAGGGTGGGGTCTCTGTGGCTGGCGCCCAGGTGCAAGGTCCCCAGGTTCCACCACAATTCCAGGCCCCACAGGTGGGAGCTGGTTTGATGCTGAACCCCACAGCTCAGCAACAAGTCCTTCAAACTCCCCCTGGGCTCTGGGTTCACTGTTTGGATTCTTTTTGTGGGGGGTTCTGTTTCTGCATTAACCCTTCCATGGAAAAGGACCTGCTCAGACCCTGCCAGTGGGGGTCATGTGCCTCCACAGCCCATGTTAGAGATTAATTTGGAATATATACTGTAATTGTGCAGTATTGTAACCATCATCAACACCTGGGATTTGAACCTGGGACCTCAGGAGCTGACTCTAGGAGCTTCTACCCTCTGAGCTAGAAGCCAGCTGGCACCCAGGCCATGCTGTACAGGTCTCTTGATCTTAACTGTTGCAGTGGTCTCAGTGCCACTTGCCGTACTCAGTAACCACGCTAGGTGTGTGGGTTACAGCATGTTTAATGACTATATGTTTGTGCTTTTAATGTTCAAAAAATGTAAAACAAAATGGAGTCGGTCTCCTTAGACCCCGGGGCTCCATCTTGGGCTTTGCCCCCTCCCTCTGGAACATTCCGAGACAGTTGGGGAACCGGTTCTAACCGGATTTTCCCGCCTTGGCGAGAGTTCCGCTCCCCTCAGGTGCGCGGCCAAGCGGGCTGGGAGTGAGGCTGCTCACTGCTGCCCCCTGGGTCGTTTTTCCAGCTCACAGACAATCGTTATCAGCGCTTAAATCTGGGCTGCTGGGGGGCTCCGTGCAGGCCTGTGGTGGCTACAGAAAATAACCAGCCATTCTCTGAAGTGTCAAAAAGTTGCATAAGCAGTGTCAATGTTGTACAAAGGCGAGCATGTGTCTGGGTAAAACATTTCCCTGAATCCAGCCTCCTCTAGCAGCTCAGTCCCACAGTTCAGACAGAGATGAAAGTTACCCCACATTTCACTGGAGACCACCCCAGGGGTATACTAGTATGGATTTATTAAACGAGGAATTAACAATCCACTTCAGGGTTACATTCAAGGGCTATGTCTATACTACAAGATTTTGGTGCAAAAACAGGCAGAGCGTCCACACCTCAAGCGTGCTTTTGCACAAGAAAATTGACAGAACAGAGGACTTTTGCTGGTAGAGTTATTCCTCTCCCCACAAGGAATAACTCCTTTTTTGCACGACAGCTCTTGCTCAAAAAGGCAGGTATAAATGCTCTGCAGGGGTTTTTGCACAAAGCAGAAGTTCTCTAATGCCCATTTTGTGAATGGCAGTCAGAGCTTTCTTGTGCAAAAGTGTCCATGCAGTGTGGACACTCCCTTGTGCAAAAGCACATTACATTTGCAATGCACTTTGACATCTGGATGCGCGTTTGCACAAGAAGTGTTTGCATGAGAACTCTTCCACAAAAGGCTTCTTGTGCAAAAACCCTGCAGTGTAGACTAAGCAAGGGGATTGAGCTGTCATTGATTGTCACTCTTGGGTTAAACCAAAGGGGAGTGAACTATCTCTCTCACCCACACAAACACAGACTGTGATGGGACAGGGCTTATGGACATGAATATACATAACTCAAAGGTGGTTTGAGCAAATGATTTCACCTAACCTGTCCATCTTCATGTCATGATCCACTGGTTCTGTTTATCTTACTCTGTTGTATGTATCATTTGAATGTGTAAAATTAGACAGGTGGAGTGGGGAATACTTTGTGAGTTTCAAGTGTGTGAATGGGAGACATGGAGGGGGTTACCTGAAACTTCTTGATGAGCCACTGTAAAACAATCTTTTGCCCTTAAGTCTGAGCAGTGGTTGGAAGAGAGCGGCCTCAACTCCTTAACAAAAAGAGTAGGAAAGCAAAGGGTCTTTTGGCTGGGCTGTACCTGAAGGAAGAAGCCAGGCTTCATGGTGTGGAAGAGAGCCCTGGTTTAGAGTGGCATCTGGAAAAGAGGTTTTAGGGTGAGTTTGTGCTGAGGTGTCAGTGTAGAAATAGCCAAGCATTTTTGTTTCTTTTGATTGTAACTTACTTTGCTCACTTATTACAGCTTAAATCCTACTGCTTCCACTTAATAAAATAATTTTTGTTTTCTATCAAGCCCAGTGTAAGCAATTGTTACCTGGGAGGGGGGGGGGGGATGACAACCAGTGTGCACATTCCCCCTTTCAGTGTTAAAGTTGGCTTATCTAATTTCTTGGGGTTTGATCCCATTTGGGGAGTGCTCTTGCAGGAGGCTGGGCCCTAAACTGCACTCTCCTGGGATATAAAGATGTTCAGTGTCTGTACTGCTTCTAGCTTGGGGCAGGGACCTCATCTTGGGGCTTTGGTTGGGGAGACCAGTAGAGGAACAGGGGAAATGGAGAGAGAGATGGAAAGGATCACATTGCTGTGGAAGAATGGAAGGGCTGGCATGTCCCCAGATCCTCAGGCAGCTCGGCGTGGGAAACCTACCGATGTGGAGCAGACCACGCTGAGCGTGACAGCTGGAGCTAACTAGTCAGTCTAGTTCAGGGTACATCTAGACTGCAGAGTTTTCCCAGGATATCCTGGAAAGGGTCTGCTGTGTCCAAGGACCGAGTGAGTCTGCTTTACTGAAAATTTGTTTGGAAATACAGAGGCATTTTTTTTGACATCTCTGTAAACTTCATAGTCGGAAGAAGAAGGGATGTTCTGAAGGAGGGTTTTTTCCCAGCATTTGTCCCCATGTAGACTGGCCGAATGTTGGAAAAGCCTCATTCAGAAGAAAAGCAGAAAAAGAGACACAAATTGCAATTTGCGTCTCTTTTTCTGAATTCTCTTGGTGGTGTGGACACAGCCCCTGGGGGGAGTCAAGTTCCCCTGTAACTAGAAACACTTCAGATGCACCAGACAGTCCTGCAGCACCTTAGAGGCTGACCACACATGAAGCCGGGGTGACAAGCTCTCGTGGAAGAAGCGGGCTGTGCCCACGAGAGCTCATTGTACCATCGACGTGTGTTGTTAGCCCTGCCGCACCTGAGGGACTGTCAGCCTGGGAAGGTCAGAGCCACCCAAACGCTGTGGGTCAGGCCTCAAGGGGTTTGCAATGCCTCCACCCAGAGGTGACTAGTGCACCGAGGGGACCTTTTGTGGTGCTCCAACACTGCCCCCCATCGGGCTGGGCCTCTTGCACCCCGAAATTTTCACCCCACTTCCAGGTGAGCTTCTCAGGCTTGGGGGCAGGCTCCACTCTGGCGCACAACACCCCGGGTGCTCCCTGTGGGTGCCGTAGGCACTAGCTCTCGGCCTATGTTTTGGCAGGGAAAGTTTCCCCCAGGTCTGTGTCTCTGGGACCTCCCATGGGAACAGGGGGATACTCCAAGAATACTTGCGCAAGAGGGCCAGTGTAGACAGGGAAGAATTGTTTTGCGCAAAAAAGCCCCGATGCACAAAATGGCGACTGGGGCTTTCTTGCGCAAAATCGCGTCTAGACTGGCCACGGATGCTTTTGCACAAAAGCACTTTTTGCTTTTGGGGTGCTCTTGCTGGCCCCCAACTTCTGTATTTATTGTGCCAAAGTGGGGCATAGCCCTGACAGGGGCTCCTGGAGGTGGGGCTAATCTGGGGCTGCCAGATCTGTTAGCTCCCGGGGGAGGGTCGCCCCTTGACAGGCGGTGTCCCCTCCTGTCGCTATCTCGTGTCCCGGGAAGGGGTTGGAGGTGCTGAAGCTGGAGCACTGTGGAGGGCTGGACGTGCTTGCCCAGGGCTGGGGGGTGCGGATGTCATAGGCTCCTTCCCCACTCTGGCATGATAAATGCAGAAGTGGGGCCTGCAAAAGTACCCAGAACCTGATCTCTCCAGGCTGTGGTAAAAACTTCCCCTCAAAAACTTAACCTAGATTTGGGGGACAAAATCCGCTGCCACCACCCAAGTGATGAGAAAAAAAACCTGGGGGAGAGCACTTGGGAAATCTCCCCCCTAAGGAAAAAACCAGGACACAACAATTAACCGATGCCAGGTTAATACAAAGAAACGAGAAAGAACGTTTATTATGGTGACGGCGTGTGGGGGTTCCCGATTCTGCCCCCCGTAGCAGTGGGAACAGGCTCCGCCAGCCAGTAGAACAGGGGGGCTTATTGCTTCTCCTGGGTACAGCCCAGCACAGACGTGATGTGGCTACAGGAGTCAGGGCCAGGCAGCCTCAGACCCCTTGGGGTGGGGGGTCAATCGTCCCTGGACCCTCGCCCTCAGCTTCCGTTGTTCCCTTCATGTTTCCAAGCCAGCTACTGCCCCTTCCCCCCAAAACCTCCCTCCTTTGTCCCCTCCCTGCCCTCCACTGGTCGGACAGGTTGGGTCTTGGCCTAGGAAGGTGACCGTAGGCAGCCGTCCTGCTGGGCCGTGCTACCGACACCGGCCAGTAGGGGTCACCCCCAGCCCACACCGCCACCAGTGGATGTCCCAAGGGTACGGCTGCCCAGTGCACCACAGTCATCACCACAACACTCCTGTTGCAAGCAGAGCGACCAGCTAGAAAAGTCCCACAGTGATGTCCCCATGGAGGGACCCGCCCCGGGCCAGGGCTGGGTTACAAAGGCGAGCGCGGAGCTTTGGCGCTGAGCAGGCTGGAGCGAGGGAGAGTCCAGAGCCCGGCAGGAGATTCAGTCGGGACCCTCCGCGGCTGCAGGGCCCACGGCTCCGTCAGACATTAGGAACTGGGCAGGGAGAGGCAGGGTCAGGCGGGCAGGGCCGGTCACACTGTACGGCTCACGGGTGCTCAGGGGAGGGGGGGCTCTGACCGGGGCCCACGTGGAAGGGAACGGACCCCGCAAGCCGGTCACCCACCCCCGTGCAGCAGCCACCCTCTTGGAACCCGTCTTTGTGGGCGACCAGGGGTTGGCTCCCCAGCTGGCAGGTCAGAGGGGCAGGGCCTGGGGGACTCTGGAAAGGGACCCGGGCTCTTCCTGTGTCTCCCCCCCTCCGTTCCCCCCTCACTTCCCCTGAGTGCTGGGGTTGCACCCTGGTTACTGCCTGGTGGGCGAAGGGCAAGTTGGCGTTAGAGTCTCTGGCAATGACCCCCCAGTCCCTCGTGCCAGCATCCCCCTGCTTCAGGGTGGGTGTAAGGCTGTCCTAGGTGAGTGGATGCACTTCGCCCTGAGGTGTGGGGCGACGCTGGGAGCTGGCGGGAGTCGGCAGAGTTACACATCGGGCAGATACCTTCTACCTGGGCTAAGACCCTGCACTGCCCCAAGACTGGGCACACGGGGATGGGGCTTTCAGAAGCACCTTGGGAACTCAGGAGCTCAAACCCCAGTTAATCAGTGGGGCTGAAGCTCCTGCTTCCCCCCTCCACACCCCCGTCAGTGTCGGGCATGTCCCATCAACCCCCAGCCACTAGGCCAGGAGCCAGGCTAGACACCTCCAGAGCCACAGCTGGCCAGATGCACCTGACGGAAGGGGTGGGGGGCAGACTGCTGAGCCCCAGGGGGCACAGTGAGCAGCACAGGGACAGGGGAACGACTCAGCACTCACCCGCGGCTTGTCTGCGGTGATATCGCTACTTCCCTGTGGAGGGAGACAAGGCAGAGCAGTGAGCGTGGAGACTCCCGGGACAGGACCTAGCTTCATTCCATGCCCACGGCCCATCCCAAGGGAGGTGACAGCTAAGTGCCCTGGAAGCTGCGTGGCTGCACAGCTGTTTAGTGAGCTCCTCCCAGAGGCTCAGAGCACCCACAATGGCAGGGAGCTCAGCTGACCGGCTGGGGAGTGGGGCGCCTGAGCAGCCCCAGACCAAGAGCTCATAGGGAGGGGAGATGAGGAGGGAATACGTGGAGTGAGCGGAGCTGTAAGGGAGTTTAGGGAGTCCCACCCCGCAACATTTCAGGGGCCAGGTGCAAACGGAGACGTGGTCAGCACCATCCCCAGAGTGCGGGAAGCCGGGGGCAGGTCCAGGGGCCATGGAACAGACAGCAAAGCCTGTCCAGCCATTCTGCCTTGGGGAGTCCTGTCCATGGGGCTTGGCCTGGCTCCCCGCTCTGACCTCTACGACTGGGCACAGCAGGGAGAGGAGAAAGAGCCTGAAGCAGGGGACTGGGGTGAGGCCTGAACCCAAGTGAGCAGGAATTGGGCCAGGAGCAGGAATTCAGCCCCTGGCACGTGAACTCGGCCCTAGCCTGGCTAAACCACGCGGATGTGCAAACGCCTCCGGCCAAGAAGGGCCCCGTGAGGGAGAGGAAATGCCGGGGTGTCTCCCCTGAGTCTACAACTTCTCCCCAGGGAGTCCTGGGCCAGTGCTGGGGACGTTGCTGTGGGCTCAGGCCCTGAACCGACTGCAGAGCTTGGTGGGAAGGGACGCGTGTTTCCCAAACGTAGCCCATGTACACGGTGCCAAAGTTTGAGAAAACTTGCTCTCTTGGAGGGCTAAGACCAGGCACCTCACATCCCCTCTCCCAGCCTCTCTGAGCCCCTCACAACCTCCCCCATGGGCACCGCGCCCTCGGTCCGGTTCCACATTCACACCACCACACACCCCCACCCCACCCACTGGGGGTCCCTTTGAGCCTCTGCTAGCCCTGCATGTAGCCCCCCTGCACAGCCGGTGCCCCATTCAGACCCCCCGCTCGAAGGCCCCGCACTCACCTGCACTCTGGCTGAGGAGCTTAACCCCTGTCTTTGGGTCACTGTCCACTTTGGGCTTCTGCTGGAAGAGTTTGCAGATCCCTGTGTCGAGAATGCAGGGGGGTATCAGGAAGGCAAAAGCACAATTGGAAGTGCAGCTAGCAAGGGATGTGAAGGGGAACAAGAAAGGTTTCGACAGGCATGTCAGCAAGAAGAGGGGGATCAGAGAGGGGATGGGCCCTTCCTGGATGAGGGAGGAAACCTAGTGACAGATGATGTGAGGAAAGCAGAAGTACTCAAGGCTTCCTTTGCCTCTGTCTTCTCAGACAAGGTCAGCTCCCAGATAAATGCACTAGGCTAAGCAGTATGGGAAGGAGGTGGATGGCCCTTGGTGGGGAAAGAACAAGTTAGAAACTATTTAGAAAAGCTAAACATACAGAAATCCGTGGGCCCAGATTTAATGCATCCGAGGGTACTGAAGGAGTTGGAAAATGTCATGGCGGAGCCTTTGGCTGTTATCTGTGAAAAGTGGTGGAGATTGGGAGAGATCCTGGATGACTGGATCTTTAAAAAAGGGAAGAAGGACAATGCAGGGAACTACAGACCGGTCAGCCTCACCTCAGTCCCAGGAAAACTCATGCAAGGGATCCTCAAGGAATCCATTTTGAGGCACTTGGAAGAGGGGAAAGTGATTAGGAATAGTCAGCATGGATTCACCAAGGGCAAGTCCTGCCTGACCAATCTGATTAGCTTCTATGATGAGGTACCTGGCTCTGTGGACATGGGAAAGTCAGCGGATGTGATATACCTTGACTTTAGCAAGGTTTTTTATACGGTCTCCCGAAATATACTTGCCAGGAAGTTAAGGGAATGTGGTTTGGATAAATGGACGGTAAAATGGATAGAAAGCTGCCTACACTGTCGGGCCCAGCGGGTAGTGATCAACGGCTCGATGTCAGGTTGGGAGTCGGTTTCTAGCGGAGTGACACTAATCTGGGGAGAGGTAGATATGCTGGAGGGCAGGGATAGAGTCCAGAGTGACCTGGACAGATTAGAGGATTGGGCCACAAGAAATCTGATGAGGTGAAACAAGTGCAGAGTCCAGCCCATGGGGAGTAAGATTCCCAAGCATTGCTACAGGGATCCCGGCTTGAGCATCACTGGAGAGGGAGGGGGAGTCAGAGTCACCGGCTCCGGGACCCCAGGTCCTTTCCCCCCCCCCCCCCACGTTCCTCTCCGCGCTGCCCCGACTCACTGGCGTAGCCCCCCTGCAGCGCCAGAGCTGTGTGGCTGCCAGCACCAGACGCTCGCTGGATCCCCCCCAGCTCCAGCCCCTGGCTGCCCACCCCCCTTCCCTCAATGCTGCCCTGGCCAGGCACAGGGGCGGTAGCCTGGCACAGCCATTAATGCCCAAGCAATGAACACCCTGCCCAGCCTGCCCCCGCACCCCTGATCTGTGTATTTACTGGGTGGGCAGGGACCCCACGGTTCTTTCTGCGCCCTGCCACCCACATGCTGGACACCTGCCCCCCGTGTGGGCATTGCACCCCTCACTGACAGCCAGGGGACAACCTGAGGAGTCCTGGCTCCCAGCCCCCTGCTCTAACCACTGGCCCACGCTCCCCTCCCCGAGCCGGGGGAAGACCCCAGGAGTCCCGCTCCCACCCGGCAGGCAGCCCTGCCCTGACCCCAGTGTTTTGCTTCCCAAACCCCAGGGCTGTTTGCGGCATTTCTGGGAACTATTTTGGCTGGTCCCCCCTGAGAGGTGGCTCTGAGTCCAGGGGCAGTTTGCCCCCAGCGGGTCCCAGGCTCCGTCTGCCCTGCAGACTTTCTCCGGGGGGTCTCTGCCATGGCCAGGGAACGTGGCTGCCCCCCACTTGCCAGGGGAGGGGCAGGGCCAGGGGCCTGCTGAGCGAGGGTTGTCCCAACCTGGGCAGCAGCCGGCCCAGCTGGTGAGGGCAGGGGCCAGGCATGGGTGGGGTCCGCAGGGTGGGGGCCACCTCACCCCGGCACGAGCGGCCCACATGCCAGAGCTGGCCCAGGGCACCGCCTGGGGAGAGTCCGGCAGCGCGGGGGTGGGGACGCCCCCGCCCCACAGCCCCCACCCGGCTGGAACCCGGAGGGATTGAGGGGCACCGAGTGCAGGGCCTGGGAGCAGGAAAGAGGACCTTACAGCCCTGGGGGGGAGGGGAGGCTGGGCTGCCAAGGGCCCCGTGAGGCATCTCCCCCCGGGCCAGTTGGGCCTGGGTCCAGGTTGGGGGAGGGGGGGAGGGGAAATGTCACAGGGCAGAAGAGGAGCCGGGGGTGTGGCTGGGCATCCAGGTGAGCACAGACACACACACCCCCCGCGCCAGGGGAGAGAAGAGGAAGCTTCTGCTGCCGGGCAGTGCGCCACTGTGGGGCGGGGGGGGGAAGTGACGTTAGGCAGCGGAGCAGAGCCCCTGCCCACACACTCGCTGCTCTGTCTGTGGGGAGGCAGCCGGGCCTCAAAGGGCCATGTCCCTGTTGCAGCTGCCGCCCCCAGAACCTGCACTCACCAGAGTCTTGGTTGCGGGACTGGGGCTGCAGGACCCATGTCTCCTCTGGGCCGCTCCAAGAGGCAAGTTGCTCCGGGTCGGCCGTCAGCCCCGGGTGGGAAGAGCCCAGGAACACTGCGGAGAGCCGGGGAGTCAGCGGCGCCGCCGGAGACACCCCATCACCTCCCCGCCCCCCACTGCTCACAGCTGGGGCATGGCGCCGCCAGGACCACGATGGTGTTGTGGGTGTTGCTGCTGCCGATGATGCTGCCAATGATTTTGCCGCTGTTGCTGGTGCCTGCAGGGAAGGGACAATAGGCTGAAATCACACGGGATCCCCTTGGCCACCACTGGCCGGGAAGCTCCAAGCCCCCCTGCTCTAACCACTGGCCCTCACTCCCCGCACTGAGCCGGGAGAGAACCCAGGAGTACTGGCTCCCAGTGCCCCCCTGCTCTAACCACTGGCCCTCACTCCCCGCACTGAGCCGGGAGAGAACCCTGGAGTACTGGCTCCCCGTGCCCCCCTGCTCTAACCACTGGCCCTCACTCCCCGCACTGAGCCGGGAGAGAACCCAGGAGTACTGGCTCCCAGTGCCCCCCTGCTCTAACCACTGGCCCTCACTCCCCGCACTGAGCCGGGAGAGAACCCAGGAGTACTGGCTCCCAGTGCCCCCCTGCTCTAACCATTGGCCCTCACTCTCCTCCCCGACCCGGGAGAGACCCCAGTAGTCCCGGCTCCCAGCCTGCCCCCCTCGGAAACCTCTTATATGCCCTCCTCCTGCCACCCCCCAAGTCTTCCTACTTTGCCCCATCACTGCACACAGATGCACTTGTCCAAGCTGCACCCTAAGATGAGCGGCGGCGCCTCCGTTGATAGTGGCCCTGCCCGAAGCACGGGGCGGGCGCTGGGTGGGGCAATCGCCGTCACAGGCGGGGCAGGCGGCGGGGGGGGGGGAGGGGCAGCTCCCACAACAACTTCCTCAGAGCAGTGCACCTCTGCTTCCCCTCCCCCCGGGAGAGCCTCACCGGCCCCATAAACCTGCCGTCCCTCTCTGCTGAGAGGATGGAGCCAGGCACACAGGGATGGCGAGGGAGGGAGAGGCTGAGGAAAGGGGGGTGAGAAAGGTAGCGCAGGGAGAAAGGAGGAAATGTACCAGAGAGGCACCAGAAGGACTCCAGTTCCTCCTGAGTCTGCACAATGCAGCAATGAGGGGTGTGTGTGTGTGTGTGTGTGTGTGTGTGTGTGTGTGTGTGAGAGAGAGAGAGATCCTGGGACTCACACCTGCTCTCTCTTGCCCTCCAGGCCACCTTGCAGGGGTAACCACTTGGGCTGGGTAGAAAGTCTTACAAAGACTTTTTCCATGAAACTGGCAGGTGCTAAGCAGTGACTCATGGAACATATGTGGAGAGGGCGAGCCAGCCTTCCTCCGGGTATGTCTACACTACAACGTTAGTTCGAATTAACTTAGTTCGAATTAGTTAATTCGAACTAAGCTAATTCGAACTAACGGATCCAGACTAAACAACTAGTTCGAATTAGCATTTTGCTAATTCGAACTAGCATGTCCACATTAAGTGGACCCTGAACAGGGCTTAAGGATGGCTGGAAGCAGTGCCGGCAGGGCATCAGAGGAGGACTTAGAGCGTGGAGATGCTGTCTCAGGCTAGCTGAGGGCTGTGCTTAAAGGGTCCTGACCCCTTCCCCAGACAGACAGTTCTCAGGGGTGCCCCGCTTGCAAAGCAGTCCCGGCTTGGATTGCCCGGACTACCCACAGTGGACACATCACACCACGTGGCCATTAGACCAGCTGCACTTGCCGCAGGCTTCCATCTGGGGAAAGGGGGCAATTGGGGGGCTGCAGGAGAGCTTCCTCCCCCAGAAGTCCACAGAGCCAGCCCAGTCCTCCCCATCGGGGGCTCGTGCCCCATTCCTCCCTCACCTCCTTCCACTTACCCTTCCCTAGCCCCTCTTCTTGATGTACAATGAACAGGAGAATGGCTCCCGGCATGGCTTGCTTGTGACTGCTTCAGTGTCATTGATGGGCCTCAGCCTCTTTCCTTCTCCTCCCCTGCTTTGCAATGGGGCTGTAGACTCTGGGGGAAGAGGGGTGGAGGCAGGCAGAGGTGTCTCCCTGTGGCAGATGTAGACACATCTCTGTATTAATCATTCTCTCATTGAAATGTTTAGCTTTGCAGGGAGTACTTTTACATGGAAACTCTGTATTACGTCTTGGTAGAATAGTCCCTAGGACAAGACAAGTGAGGCAAAGACTGTCCCTGTAGGGTGAATGAGGTGGGAAGGGATAAGGCAGAAGGTGAGCACCTCTGGGCAGTTGCAAAGGTTGGAGAGGGGATGGAAGCCAGATCCAAGATCAATGAGCCCTGGGAAGTGGGCCCATTGAAAGGAGACTGGACCTGTGGATGCCTTGGGGGTCAGCAGCAAGGGCCTGCTTTGGGAAGCCCCCTCTTTGGAGGTGAATGTGGCAGCATTGAGACACCACCCAGAAGCAGGCGCCACAGACACTAACTGCAGATTCAGGGGACGCTCTCACAGATCTTGCACATGCATAAGATGATAGATCTGCAGGGGGTGGGGACAGTGGCATAGAGGGGGGGCCAGAGGGGTCAGTTGTCCCTGGGCACCATGCTAGGGAGGCACCAATTTAATCCCATTCTGCTCCCCCTGTCGTCCCTGAGCTCACGTGCTCCTACTCCGCCTGCCACCGGCACCTGGAGCCTCCTCCCTGCCTCTTTGCTCTAAGCCCGACCCTCCTCCATCTCCACTGGCTGGTTAGTGCATGGGGGAGCCCGGCCTCAAACTGTAGAGCCGTGGTCACCAACCAGTCGATCGCGATCTACCGGTAGATCTCGGAGGCTCTAAGAGTAGCTGCTGAGCCCTCTCTGAACTGTGCGCCTGCGCAGTACATTTACATTAGATTTCCTCATTTGAGGAGCAGCTACTCACCGAGCAACAGCACAGGTGAGTAGCTGCGAGGAATGGTGGGAATTTTTTTTAAAGTAGCAGTATAAGGATTGGGAATAGCAAGTGATGGAGAGGAGGAGAATAGAGAGGGCGGGGCTTCAAGGAAGGGGCGGGGCAGTAGCTCTTGGCTTGGTCTGTCATTTAAAAAGTGATCTTGGGTATAAAAAGGTTGGAAACCACTGCTGTAGAGGGTGGGGGAAGATGCAGTAGAAGTTCTCCTCAGCTGTGCACCAGATTCAGGGCCGTGTCACATGGCGCGCGGGGGGAGGGGGGTGCCTAAATGTTTTCTTTGCCCTTGGGCACGTAACATCCTCACTACACTCCTGCTCACCTTGCCCCCAGATAATCCCCAGTGCCTGTCTTGTTCAGGCCCTCTCCCTTGTAGAGGAACCTGGCGATCTCTCCCAAGTCTGAGGTCAGCTCCTTGTGCTCAGTCAAGTACTGGATCCCCCGAGGGAAGAGTGCACCCAGGCTGTGTGCGAGGAGGTTTTGAGGAGGCATGGAAAGACTGTTTAATGGTCACCCCAGACCAAGCCCCCCCGGACATCATGTTTTCCCAGCTCTGCAGGCCTCCTTCCAAATCCAGCCCTGCTGGGCCCTCTGCTGCTCCCCAACTCCTCAGTACTGGGGAGCAACACAGGCTCTCATCCCCAGGGCAGCAGGGCAGCCTGGATTAGCATGCTTTGCAAGGAGGAAAGCCTCCCATCCTGTCTGTTGACTTCCCTCCCTACCCAGGCAACACAGGAAGAGATCTTAGAGGAATCTATGTCAAATCTCAGCTCACGGGTTAAGAATCATAGAATCATAGAACACTAGGACTGGAAGGGACCTCGAGAGGTCAAGTCCAGTCTCCTGCCCTCATGGCAGGACCAAATACTGTCTAGACCATCCATGATAGGCATTTATCTAACCTACTCTTAAATATCTCCAGAGATGGGGATTCCACAACCTCCCTGGGCAACTTATTCCAGTGCTTAGCCACCCTGACAGGTAGGAACTTTCTCCTAATGTCCAACCTAAAACTCCCTCGCTGCAGTTTAACTCCGTTGCTTCTTGTCGTGTCCTCAGAGGCCAAGATGAAAAAGTTTTCTCCCTCCTCCTTATGACACCTTTTTAGATACCTGAAAACTGCTATCTTCTCTATTCCAAACTAAACAAATCCAATTCCTTCAGCCTTCCTTCATAGCTCATGTTCTCTAGACCTTTAATCATTCTTGCTACTCTTCTCTGGACCCTCTCCAATTTCTCCACATCTTTCTTGAAATGCGGTGCCCAGAACTGGACAAAATACTCCAACTGAGGCCTAATCAGCTCAGGGTAGAGCGGAAGAATGACTTCTCGTGTCTTGCGCACAACACTCCTGTTCATGCAGCCCAGAAACATGTTTGCTTTTTCTGTAACAGTATGACACTGTTGACTCCTATTTAGCTTGTGGTCCGCTATAACCCCTAGATCCTTTTCTGCCGTACTCCTTCCTAGACAGTCATTTTCCATTCTGCATGTGTGAAACTGATTGTTCCTTCCTAAGTGCATTTGTCTTTATAAAACTTCATCCTATTTACCTCAGACCATTTCTCCAGTGTGTCCAAATCATTTTGAATTCTGACCCTATCCTGCAGAGCAGTTGCAACCCCTCCCAGCTTGGGATCAGCTGCAAACTTAATAAGAATCGTCTCTATGCCAATATCTAAATCGCTGATGAAGATATTGAAGGGAAGCAGTCCGAAAACAGACCCCTGCGGAATCCCACTTGTTATACCTTTCGAGCAGGATTGAGAAGCATTAATAACTACTTCCTGACTACGGTTATCCAGCCAGTTCTGCACCCACCTTATAGTAGCCCCAGCTAAGTTGTATTTCCCTAGTTTATTGATAAGACTATCACGCAAGACCATATCAAACGCCTTACTAAAGTCTAGACATAACACGTCCACCGCCTCTCCCTTATCCACAAGACTCGTTATCCCATCAAAGAAAGCTATCGCAGTCGGACATTGTCAAGTAATAACAGTGGCAGACAAGCTGAAACTATGGCTTGCAGCATTTACTAAGTAAATCCAAGTGGATTATTTGCTAGCAATCGCATCTTGGAGTGGCCCAGAGGCGAAATGGTCCTGCAGCCCCAGCACGAGTCCTTCAACCAAGACTCGGGTGAGTGCAGGTCCGGGGGGTGGGGGCAGCGGGAACAGGGATGCCCCTTTGAGGCCCGGCTCCTCCCTCTCCCCCTCCCCCTCCCCTCCCTGCCAGCTGTGGGTGCACTGCCCAGCAGCAGAAGCACATCCCCGCAAGCAGATTTTTCCCTTTTCTCCCCAGACCTGGGGGGGGGGGGGGCTGGTGCTCACCTGGATGCCAGCCGCAGCCCCACCATATGGGGGGCAGGGCGCAGAAGGGTCCGTGGGGCCCCTGCCCACCCAGTAAATACACAGGCCGGGGATGCGGGGGCAGGCTGGGCAGGGTGTTCATTGCTTGGGCGTTAATGACTGTGCCAGGCTGCCTCCCCTGTGCCTGGCCAGGGCAGCATTGGGGGGATCCGGCGAGCGTCTGGTGCTGGCAGCCACACAGCCCTGGCGCTGCAGGGGGGCTACGCCGGTGAGTCGGGGCAGCGCAGGGAGGGACGTGAGGTGCGGGGGGAAAGGACGTGGGGTCCCGGAGCCGGTGACTCTGACCCCCCCCTCCAGTGACGCTCAAGCCAGGATCCCTGTACAGGCTGCCTGCGGATCAAGAGGTCCAGTGCCCCGAGAGCACGGTGAAGGAGACGGGTGAGCAGTTCTGCCAGAGCGCAGAGGAGAGCAGCCCCGGGGGGCGCGGGGAGGGGGGGCAGGGAAATTGACTTTGGGGTCCGGACGCTTTCCCAACTCCCTCCCCAAGCGGGCGGAGGGGGAAACAGGAGGGGGGTGTCTGTGTTCACCAGGCCCCAGCCCTGCCTGGTCCTTCTCCTCCAACCTGGGACGTGTCCCCTGGGCCCTCGCACCTGGATCCAGGCCCATCTGGCCCGGGGGAGAGGCCTCAGCCTTCCCTCTGCATCACGGGGCCCTTCTTAGCAGCCCCCCCCCCCCGGCAGCCTCCCCTCCGCTCCCCCAGGACTGTAAGATCCCAAATCCTGCCCCAGCTGCTCCTGGGCCCTGGGCTCAGTCCCTTCCGGATCTAGCCGGGTGGGGGCCGTGCGGCAGGTGCGTCCTCACCCCTGCGCTGCCGGACTCTCCCCCAGCGGTGCCCTGGGCCAGCTCAGGTGCGTGGGCCCATCGTGCCAATGGGAGGGACCTCCCCCCCCCCCCCCCCCCCGTCCTGCCAAACCTGCCCGGGCTTGGTCCTCTCCCCTCGCCGGCGGGGCCGGCTGCTCTCCAGGGGGGACCAGCCTAAACACTTCCCAGAAATGGCGCAAACAGCCCTGGGGCTTGGGAAGCAAAATACTGGGGTCAGGGCACGACTGCCTGCCGGGTGGGAATGGGACTCCTGGGGTCTCCCCCTGGCTCTGGGAGGGGAGTGTGGGCCAGTGGTTAGAGCAGGGGAGCTGGGATAGGAACTCCTCTGCGTTCTTCCTCTGGCTCTGGGGCAGAGGGACAGTGATCACACGGGTGGCAGGTGTCCAGTATGGGGATGGCGGGACACAAAAAAGACCATGGGCCCCTGCCCACACAGAAAATCCACCGGTTGGGGGAGAGGGGAGGCCGGGCAGGGCATTAATTGCTTGGATGTTAATGGCTGTGCCAGGCTGCCACTCCTGTACCTGGCCAGGGCAGGGCTGGGGGGAGGCTGTGGGGAGCCAGCGGCTGGAGGGGGGGATTCATCCCTGCCCTCCAACTTTCTCCCCCAATCAGCGTTCATGGGCCTGCCAGCTACGAGCGTCTGGTGCTGGCAGCCACATGGCCCTGGCGCTGCGGGGGGGCTACGCTGGTGAGTCGGGGCAGCGCGGGGAGGGACGTGAGGTGCAGGGGGAAGGGACGTGGGGGGCCGGTGACTCTGACCCCCCCCCCCCAGTGATGCTCAAGCCGGGCTGTCTGTGCCGGCGGCCTGCTGGTGGGGAGGGCGGAGCGGAGCAGCGTGGGGAGCAGCAACCCCAGTTCCAGTTCATCTTCCCGCTGCCGGACGAGGCCACCCTGAAGGCTGTCGCCTCGGTCCTGAAGTCCCTGGACAACGAGCACACCCTGGAGGAGCTGTGGGAGCGGCTCGGCCAGAGCGGGGGTGAGAGCAGGCCCGGGGAGGGGGGAGGAACAGGGAAATGGCCTTTGAGGCCTGGCCACTTTCCAGCCCCTCCCCCCCCGGCGAGTCACCGTCACTCCCCCCTCCGGCTGCGCCCATTGCCCGGCAGTGGAAGTGCGTCCCAGCGAATGGCTGCTCCCTCTTCCCTCCCCAGGCAGGCAGGGGAGGAGGGCAGTGGGGCGGGGGGGCTCTGTGCTTACCGGGCCACAGACCTGCCTGGTCCTTTTCCTCCGGTCTGGGACGTGTCCCCTGGACCCTCGTGCCTGGATCCAGGCCCATCTGGCCCAGGGCAGATGCCCCAGTGTCCCCTCTGCCTCACGGGGCCCTTTCTGGAAATCTCCCCTCCCCCAGGGCTGTAAGGCCCCAATCCTGCCCTTGCCCACACCAGGGCCTTGGGCTCGATGCCACTCGGCGCCTTCCAGTTCTAGCCAGGTGGGGGCCGTGGGGCGGGTGTGTCCTCACCCCCGCACTGCCAGACTCTCCTCCAGCGGTGCCCTGGGCCATCTCTGGCATGTGGGCCCATCGTACACAGTTGAGAGTCCCCCGCACTACCAAAGGGTACGTCTACACTACAGCGCTAGTTCCAACTAACTTAGTTCGAATTAGTTAATTCGAGCTAAGCTAATTCGAACTAACGCGTCTAGAACTAAAAACTAGTTCGAATTAGCGTTTTGCTAATTCAAACTAGCAAGTCCACATTAAGTGGACTCTGAACAGGGCTTAAGGATGGCTGGAAGCAGTGCCGGCAGGGCATCAGAGGAGGACTTAGAGCGTGGAGATGCTGTCTCAGGCTAGCCGAGGGCTGCGCTTAAAGGGTCCCGACCCCCACCCCGGACACACAGTTCTAAGGGGTGCCCCGCTTGCAAAGCAGTCCTGGCTTGGAGTGCCCGGAGTGCCCACACTGGGCACATCACAGCACTCGGCCATCAGACCAGCTGCACTTGCCGCAGGCTGCCATCTGGGGAGAGGGAGTAATTGGGGGGCTGCAGGAGAGCTTCCACCCCCAGAAGCCCGCAGAGCCAGCCCAGTCCTCCCCATCGGGGGCTCGTACCCCATTCCTCCCTCACCTCCTTCCACTTACCCTTCCCTAGCCCCCCTTCTTATTGATGTACAAAATAAAGATAACGTTTCTTCCAACATTGACTCTGTCTTTATTGAACAAAACTGGGGGAGACGGGGAAAAGGAGGTGGGAGAGGGGAAGAGAAAGGCTGGGAGAGGGGAGGGCAACTAACATGATCAGGGGTTGGGAACAGGTCCCAGATGAAGAAAGGCTACAGAGACTGGGACTTTTCAGCTTAGAAAAGAGGAGACGGAGGGGGGACAGGATAGAGGTCTCTAAAAGCAGGGGTTGGGTGGAGAGGGTGCATTCAGAAAAGTTCTTCATGAGTTCCCCTAAAGAAGGACTAGAGGACACCAAAGGAAAGGAATGGGTAGCAGGCTTCAAACTAGTAAGAGAAAGTTGTTCTTGACAAAGCAAATAGTTAACCTGCGGAACTCCTTGCTGCAGGAGGCTGTGAAGGTTACAACTAGAACAGAGTTGAAAGGGAAGTGAGATCAAGTCAAGGAGGTTGGGTCCATGGAGTAGTCTTAGCCAGGGGGTAGGAGTGGTGTCCCTGCCCAAAGTTTGTGGAAGGCTGGAGAGGGATGGCACGAGACAAATGGCTTGGTCACTGTCTTTGGTCCATCCCCTCCAGGGTCCCTAGGGTTGGCCGCTGTCGGCAGACAGGCTACTGGGCTAGATGGACCTTTGGTCTGACCCAGGACGGCCATTGTAAGCTCAGGGCTCAGTGTCGGGGGTCTCAGTGGACCCCCTTGATTTTCATGCACACCTGCTCCTGGGTGGCCAGGCTGGCAGCTCTCCTGCCCTAGATGGCCACTTTCCTGTGCCTAGTGCGGAGATCGTGGACGAGGTCCACGATGTCCGCACTAGCCCAGGAAGGTGCCCGCCTCTTGCGGTCCAGGGCAAGCTCCCGGGAGCCGCCAGCCTGGTCCCGGGAAGAGGGGGTGGGCTGGGGGACATCGGGTGGGTGGCTCTGTGCCGTGCCAGGTGCAGGGTCTGCTGGCTGGGTGCTGGCAGGCTTGCACCTGGCACGGGCACCGTAGCCAGCCCGTGCCCCTTTAAGGGGTCCGGGGCCGGGAGGGGGGCAATAGAGTTTCCCTGGTGTTGGCCAGAGTGGCCACCAGAGAAACCTGGGGAGGGCTAGCCTCCCACTAGTTCGAATTAAGGGGCTATACACCCCTTAATTCGAACTAGCTAGTTCGAACTAGGCTTAGTCCTCGTAAAATGAGGTTTTCCTAGTTCGAACTAAGCGCTCCGCTAGTTCGATTCAAATTCGAACTAGCGGAGCGCTAGTGTAGCGCCTATGAAAGTTAGTTCGAACTAACATCCGTTAGTTCGAACTAACTTTGTAGTGTAGACATACCCCAACTGGTCCGTGTCTGGCCCACCTCCCCTGGTTTCCCTGTCTGGGACACCCCTCGCTCAGAGGTCACCCGACCCCCCCGCACCTCCCCCGGCAAGTGGGGGGCAGCTGCGTTCCCTGGACACGGCAGAAACCCCCCTGGAGAAAGTCTGCAGGGCAGACAGAGCCTGGGACCCGCATCCCCCCAGCCTGAGCTGCTGCTCAGGGCAAACTGCCCCGGGCCCAGAGCCACCCCCCGGAGAGACCAGCCCAAATAGTTCCCCGAAATGGCGCAAACAGCCCTGGGGTTTGGGAAGCCAAACACTGGGGTCTGGGCATGGCTGTCTGCCGGGTGGGAGCGGGACTCCTGGGGTCTCCCCCGGCTCTGGGAGGGGAGTGGGGGCCAGTGGTTAGAGCAGGGGGCTGGGAGCCAGGATTCCTGGGGTCTTTCCCTGCCTCTGGGTGTGGGGGGCAGTGACCACACGGGGGTGGCAGGTCTCCAGACTGGGCACAGACAGGACCATGGGGCCCCTGCCCACACACTAAATGCGCCGGGCGGTGGGTGAGTGGGGGGAGCCCCAGCAGGGTGTTAATTGCTTGGGCATTAGTGGCTGGGACCAGCTCCTGTGCCTGGCGAGGGCACTGCTGGGGGGAGGGGCGTGGGGAGCCAGGCCTGGGCGGGAGGAGGTCTGGTCCTGCCCTCTAAATTTCTCTCCCAATCAGTGTTCAATGGCTCTTCAGGGGGCGGGGCCCGGTGGAAGCAGGGGGCGGGTCTGTGTGCACCGAACAGCTGGTCTTGGGATTCCAGGCTCTGCCGGGTTCCCTTCGGGGTCTGTTCTGAGACCAGGTCTGTAGCCCAGGCGGTGCAGGGGGCGATGTCGGGGGTGGGAAGGGGGGGAGAAGGGATGCGGGGTCCTGGAGCAGGTGGCTCTGACCCCCCCGTCTCCCTTCAGCCTAACGCAAGGCCACGGCAGAGCTCCTGTGCAGGCAGCCTAGAGCGGGGGAGGTCAGCTGGTCACCTGAAGACATGGAGCTGTTCCTGAATGCTCTGGAGAGCGCAGGTGAGAGCAGAGCCGCGCGTTGCAGCTGGACCAGGGACATGGCCCTTTGGGGCTGGGCTGCTCCTCTTCCCCCACAGTCCCTCCGACAGAGCAGAGCTCGTGCGGGAGGGGTGATGGCGGCTCAGGCAAAACAGCGCCCGCTGCGGCTGCCTGGCACCTCTCCCCTGCCTCCTGCGCTGCTGGTGCACTCCTGGCAGGGGACGTGTGGGACCTGGGGTCTGTCAGCAGCCCCCCGCCTGAGCTGCTGCTGGGGGCAAACTTCCCTGGGTCCAAAGTCGCCCCCTAGGGGGGACAAGCCCAAATAGTTCCCAGAAATGGCGCAAACAGCCCTGGGGCTTGGGAAGCAACACACTGGGCTCAGGGCACGGCTGCCTGCCGGGCTGGAAGCGGAAGTCCTGTAGTTCCCTGGATCGTCCTTCTTCCCTTTTTTAAAGATGGGCGCTACATCTGACTTTTTCCAGTCGTCCGGGATCTCTCCCGATCTCCACAATGTTTCAAAGATAACGGGCAAAGGCTCCGCCATGACGTTTGCCAACTCCCTCAGTACCCTCGGATGCATTAAATCCGGGCGCATGGATTTGTGTATGTGTAAGCAGGGGCTGAACTGCTGCTTGCTGTCAGCCAGCTGAAAGGAGGGGTGGGTGTGCCCACTACAGTTGTTTAGCTCTACAAGGTAATTAACTGTTAACTGTTGACATGTAAATACTGCTCAGGAGAGAATCCAAGGTGTGGCTATGTAAATCCCATTCAGCCAGGGCTGATGGAGGGTCAGTGTTGGAATGGAATGTGGAGAATTGTATATAATTTGGGACTGTTGTGGGGGTCACTAATCATGCTACCCCTAAATGTGGGAACTGTCAAACATGCCACCAGTGCTTGCAGGAGAGACACCACCATCATGGTAAGAGGTCTCGGAAGAACAAGCCTCCCCCCTTCCAGAGTTGAGAGAGAGCAGAGCTGGGGGAAAGGGTTAAAGGACTTGAGTCAGCCTGCTTCACACCTACCAGGTGTGAGCTAGAAGACTGGCCCAGCCTGCACCTTTCCCCCTTTGTTTTAAGGACAGACCTAAAGCAGACTCCCTGAGGAGTCTTTTTGTTTGCTAGTCCAGTGAAAGCTGGATTCATTTGAGAGCTGAAATCACTGGTTTGGCTGAGAGTTGAAATCACTAAGCTGAAATCACTGGTTTGGCTGAGAGCCAGACCTACTGCAACCAGTAGAGTGGCAGCAGGCGAGGAGCGGCGACTAGCGGCGTGGCGCGGCGGCAGGCGAAGAGCGGCCATCAGCGGTGTGGCGTGGTGCGGCGGCAGGCGAAGAGCAGCCATCAGCGGCGTGGCGTGGCGCGGCAGCAGGCGAAGAGCGGCCATCAGCGGCGTGGCGTGGAGCGGCGGCAGGCGAGGAGCGGCCATCAGCGGCGTGGCGTGGCGCGGCAGCAGGCGAAGAGTGGCCATCAGCGGCGTGGCGTGGAGCGGCGGCAGGCGAGGAGCGGCCATCAGCGGCGTGGCGTGGAGCGGCGGCAGGCGAGGAGCGGCCATCAGCGGCGTGGCGTGGAGCGGCGGCAGGCGAGGAGCGGCCATCAGCGGCGTGGCGTGGAGCGGCGGCAGGCGAGGAGCGGCCATCAGCGGCGTGGCGTGGAGCGGCGGCAGGCGAGGAGCGGCCATCAGCGGCGTGGCGTGGAGCGGCGGCAGGTGAGGAGCGGCCATCAGTGGCGTGGTGTGGAGCGGCAGCAGGCGAGGAGCGGCCATCAGCGGCGTGGCGTGGAGCGGCGGCAGGCGAGGAGCGGCGACCAGTGGCGTGGCATGGAGCGGCGGCAGGCGAGAAGCGGCGACAGGTGCCCAGCGGAGCGTCCAGAGGTGTGGGACGAGACAGCTGGTGAAGCGTAGCGGAGTTTCGTATAAGGTGCCCCCTATCTATCTCCCCACCCCCATTTCTACCCAGGTTGGGAGGTGAAACCCTGCAGGTGAACTTTGGGACTCTGGGTGGCACAGAGACTTGTGGGGACAGAGACTTTTGGGGAGTCGGTGGACTTCGGGCGAATCTTGGCCGGGGTGGGGGCTCATGTTTGGGTTATGAACTCTGTTTGTGGTGTTTTCCCCAAGCTAATGCCGTATGAATTCTTCCTCTGTTTCATTAAATGTTCTTTTCCTACACTCAGACTCAGTGCTTGCGAGTGGGGAAGCATTGCCTCTCAGAGGCGCCCAGGGGTGCGTGAATTTCCCAGATCACTGGGTGGGGGCTCGAGCCGGTTCTTTGTGAGATTGACCCCAAGATATTGAACCCAGCCCTGGTTCCTGCCAGGCCTACCCGGCAGAAGGGCTACATACGTTTAGCTTTTCTGAATAGTTCCTGACCTGTTCTTTCCCCACCGAGCGCCGTCCTCTGCCTTCCCATACTGCTTAGCCTAGTGCATTCATCTGGGAGCTGACCTTGTCTGAGAAGACAGAGGCAAAGGAAGCCTTGAGTACTTCTGCTTTCCTCACATCGTCTGTCACTAGGTTTCCTCCCTCATCCAGGAAGGGCCCATCCCCTCTCTGATCCCCCTCTTCTTGCTGACATGCCTGTCGAAACCTTTCTTGTTCCCCTTCACATCCCTTGCTAGCTGCAATTCCAATTGTGCTTTTGCCTTCCTGATACCCCCCTGCATTCTCGACACAGGGATCTGCAAACTCTTCCAGGACAAGCCCAAAGTGGACAGTGACCGAAAGACCAGGGGTAAGCCCCTCAGCCAGAGCGGGGGTGAGTGCGGGGCATTCGAGCGGGGGGTCTGAGTGGAACACCAGCTGTGCAGAGGGGCTGCGTGCAAGGCTAGGAGAGGGCTCAAATGGACTCCCGGTGGGGCTGGGGGTGTGAACTTGGGACCAGACCGAGGGCGCGGCGCCCATGGAGGAGGTTCTGAGGGGCTCAGAGGGACTGCGGGAGGGGAGCTGCTGTGCCTGGTTTCACCCCTCCAACAGAACAGGTTTTCCCAAACTTTGGCCCCGTGTACATGGGCTATGTTTGGGAAACACGTTTTCCGCAACAAAGTGGCTGCAGATGCAGGAGTGGCAGGAGGCCCTGGCGTGTTCCTTCCCACCAAGCTCTGCAGTCGGGCCAGGGACTGAGCCCACAGCAACGTCCCCAGCACTGGCCCAGGACTCCCTGGGGAGAAGCTGTAGGCCCAGGGGAGACACCCCAGCAGCGTTTCCTCTCCCTCATGGGGCCCTTCTTGGCGGGAGGCGTTTGCACGTCTGTGCGGTTTAGCCGGGCTAGGGCCGAGTTCACGTCCCAGGCGCCGACTTCCTGCTCCTAGCACAATTACTGCTCACTTGGGTTCAGGCCTCGCGACAGGCTCCTGCTTCAGGCTCTTTCTCCTCTCCCTGCTGTGCCCAGTCGCAGGGCTCAGAGCGGGGAGCTGGGCCCAGCCCCACAGACAGGACCCCCCAAAGCAGGATGGCTGGACAGGCTTTGTTGTCTGTTCTGTGGCACCCGGACCTGCCCCCAGCTTCCTGCGCCCTGGGGATGACGCTGGGACTCCCCAGACTCCCCGCACTCACTGCTCTGCCTTGTCTCCCTCCGCAGGGAAGTAGAGAGGTTGCCGCAGACAAGCCGCAGGTAAGTGCTGAGTCGTTCCCCCATCCCTGTGCGGCTCACTGTGCGCTCTGGGGCTCAGCAGTCTGCCCCCCGCCCCTCCCGTCGGCTGCATCTGGCCAGCTGTGGCTCTGGGGGTGTCTGGCTTGTGTCTAGCCTGGCTCCTGGCCTTGTGGCTGGGGACTGGTGGGACGTGTCCTACACCGAGGGGGAGGGAGGCAGGAGCCTCAGCCCCACTGATTTACTGGGGTTTGGGCTCCTGAGTCCCCAAGGTGCTTCTGAAAGCCCCACCCCATGTGCCCAGTCTTGGGGTGGTGCAGGGTCTTAGCCCAGGGAGCAGGTACCAGCCCCATGTGTAACTCCCCCGACTTCCGCCACCTCCCTGCGTCGCCCCACACCTCAGGGCTCAGTGCAGCCTCTCACCTGGGGCAGCCTCACACCCACCCTGGGGCAGAGGGATGCTGGCACGAGGGACCGGGGGGGGTCAGGGCCAGAGACTGGCGGGTCCCAGGCAGGAGAGGCTATGGGGTGGTGGTGGGGGCGTGTCTGGCTTGGACGGGAGATGGCGCCGGCACCGGGAGCAGGGTGGCTACAGCGCGGTGGTGGGTGACCGGCTTGCGGGGTCCGTTCCCTTCCACGTGGGCCCCGGTCAGAGCCCCCCCTCCCCTGAGCACCCGTGAGCCGTACAGTGTGACCGGCCCTGCCCGCCTGACCCTGCCTCTCCCTGCCCAGTTCCTAATGTCTGACGGAGCCGTGGGCCCTGCAGCCGCGGAGGGTCCCGACTGAATCTCCTGCCGGGCTCTGGACTCTCCCCTCGCTCCAGCCTGCTCAGCGCCAAAGCTCCGCGCTCGCCTTTGTAACCCAGCCCTGGCCCGGGGCGGGTCCCTCCATGGGGACATCACTGTGGGACTTTTCTAGCTGGTCGCTCTGCTTGCAACAGGAGTGTTGTGGTGATGACTGTGGTGCACTGGGCAGCCGTACCCTTGGGACATCCACTGGTGGCGGTGTGGGCTGGGGGTGACCCCTACTGGCCGGTGTCGGTAGCACGGCCCAGCAGGACGGCTGCCTACGGTCACCTTCCTAGGCCAAGACCCAACCTGTCCGACCAGTGGAGGGCAGGGAGGGGACAAAGGAGGGAGGTTTTGGGGGGAAGGGGCAGTAGCTGGCTTGGAAACATGAAGGGAACAACGGAAGCTGAGGGCGAGGGTCCAGGGACGATTGACCCCCCACCCCAAGGGGTCTGAGGCTGCCTGGCCCTGACTCCTGTAGCCACATCACGTCTGTGCTGGGCTGTACCCAGGAGAAGCAATAAGCCCCCCTGTTCTACTGGCTGGCGGAGCCTGTTCCCACTGCTACGGGGGGCAGAATCGGGAACCCCCACACGCCGTCACCATAATAAACGTTCTTTCTCGTTTCTTTGTATTAACCTGGCATCGGTTAATTGTTGTGTCCTGGTTTTTTCCTTAGGGGGGAGATTTCCCAAGTGCTCTCCCCCAGGTTTTTTTTCTCATCACTTGGGTGGTGGCAGCGGATTTTGTCCCCCAAATCTAGGTTAAGTTTTTGAGGGGAAGTTTTTACCACAGCCTGGAGAGATCAGGTTCTGGGTACTTTTGCAGGCCCCACTTCTGCATTTATCATGCCAGAGTGGGGAAGGAGCCTATGACATCCGCACCCCCCAGCCCTGGGCAAGCACGTCCAGCCCTCCACAGTGCTCCAGCTTCAGCACCTCCAACCCCTTCCCGGGACACGAGATAGCGACAGGAGGGGACACCGCCTGTCAAGGGGCGACCCTCCCCCGGGAGCTAACAGATCTGGCAGCCCCAGATTAGCCCCACCTCCAGGAGCCCCTGTCAGGGCTATGCCCCACTTTGGCACAATAAATACAGAAGTTGGGGGCCAGCAAGAGCACCCCAAAAGCAAAAAGTGCTTTTGTGCAAAAGCATCCGTGGCCAGTCTAGACGCGATTTTGCGCAAGAAAGCCCCAGTCGCCATTTTGTGCATCGGGGCTTTTTTGCGCAAAACAATTCTTCCCTGTCTACACTGGCCCTCTTGCGCAAGTATTCTTGGAGTATCCCCCTGTTCCCATGGGAGGTCCCAGAGACACAGACCTGGGGGAAACTTTCCCTGCCAAAACATAGGCCGAGAGCTAGTGCCTACGGCACCCACAGGGAGCACCCGGGGTGTTGTGCGCCAGAGTGGAGCCTGCCCCCAAGCCTGAGAAGCTCACCTGGAAGTGGGGTGAAAATTTCGGGGTGCAAGAGGCCCAGCCCGATGGGGGGCAGTGTTGGAGCACCACAAAAGGTCCCCTCGGTGCACTAGTCACCTCTGGGTGGAGGCATTGCAAACCCCTTGAGGCCTGACCCACAGCGTTTGGGTGGCTCTGACCTTCCCAGGCTGACAGTCCCTCAGGTGCGGCAGGGCTAACAACACACGTCGATGGTACAATGAGCTCTCGTGGGCACAGCCCGCTTCTTCCACGAGAGCTTGTCACCCCGGCTTCATGTGTGGTCAGCCTCTTAGGTGCTGCAGGACTGTCTGGTGCATCTGAAGTGTTTCTAGTTACAGGGGAACTTGACTCCCCCCAGGGGCTGTGTCCACACCACCAAGAGAATTCAGAAAAAGAGACGCAAATTGCAATTTGTGTCTCTTTTTCTGCTTTTCTTCTGAATGAGGCTTTTCCAACATTCGGCCAGTCTACATGGGGACAAATGCTGGGAAAAAACCCTCCTTCAGAACATCCCTTCTTCTTCCGACTATGAAGTTTACAGAGATGTAAAAAAAAATGCCTCTGTATTTCCAAACAAATTTTCAGTAAAGCAGACTCACTCGGTCCTTGGACACAGCAGACCCTTTCCAGGATATCCTGGGAAAACTCTGCAGTCTAGATCAGGGGTCTCCAAACTACGGCCCGCGGGCCGGATGCGGCCCGCGAGGCCCTCTCATCCGGCCCGTGGAGACCGTCCCTGGGGTACCGCCGAACGGGCCCTTCTTGCCCTGTTAGGGGTTGTGCGGCGTGTACTCACGCCGCGCCGGGGCAGGAGAAGCGGGCCGCTCCGCTGACAAGCGGCCACGCGGCGGCAAACGGCGCAGGGGGCGGGGGTTAGCACGGGCTGCGTTCCCCCGCCCAGACTGACAGGGCAGCCGGCCAATCAGGGGGCAGGAGAAGCGGGCCGCTCCTCTGACAAGCGGCCGCGCGGCGGCAAACGGCGCAGGGGGCGGGGGTTAGCACGGGCTGCGTTCCCCCGCCCAGACTGACAGGGCAGCCGGCCAATCAGGGGGCATGAGAAGCGGGCCGCTCCTCTGACAAGCGGCCGCGCGGCGGCAAACGGCGCAGGGGCGGGGGTTAGCACGGGCGGCGTTCCCCCGCCCAGACTGACAGGGCAGCTGGCCAATCAGGGGGCAGGATGGGCGGTGGTGGTAACGCCCGCCCGGCGACGTGCGGGGGAACGTGAACCCCGGCGGGAACTTTAAAAAGGTGACCCCTTCCGCCCGGGGGGGGGAAGGAGTGAGCGGTGGCAAGCAGGAGGGGAGGACAGCGTGCAGAGGAAGGGGAGAGCAGGGGGAAAAGCCCCCCCCTTCCAGGAGAAACGGATTCGCAGGCGAATATTCTGAAGAGGAAACATTAAAAGCAACAATCTCTCTACCTTAAGTGGATATATTTGCACACTATATTCAGGTAAGTTTAACTTAAGAAATCATAAGAATTTTTAAAAATTGTTTCGGGTCATTTGCAGCTATTATTGCGACAAAATTAGTTCGCATAATCAGGTTTTTTGAGCGATATTGTGTGCAAGATACTTTCAGTTTCATTATTTATTCATGTTGAATTCACTTTATTTTAGTGCCCAGCGATGGCCGAGAAGAGGAAAAGAAAAATAGACGATGAGTGTCGGCAATTTCAAGAAGAATGGAGTTTGAAATACTTCTTCATCAAATCCGGCGAGAAAGCATTGTGTGTGATTTGCAACGAAACCGTGGCTGTGATGAAAGAATACAACCTGCGCCGTCATCATCAAAGCAAACATCAGGAGAAATATGTACAGTTGAAGGGTAAAGTCCGTGCCGAAAAATTTTCTAAATTACAAAATCAACTCACATCTCAGAGGACATTGTTCAGTAAATCCTCAAATGAAAATGAATCCTTAACTAAGGCCAGTTATAAAGTTGCCTACGTCCTGGCTAAAAGTGGCAAACCCTTTACAGATGGTGAAGTAGTGAAGGAATGTTTGTTGGAAGTGGCTGAGGAACTTTGCCCAGAAAAGTCAAAACAATTTGAAAACGTAGCTTTGGGTGCGAATACCATTGCCCGCCGTGTTGCAGACATGGGTGAAAACATTGTGACTCAAATAGCGAAAAATGCAAGCAAGTTTCGCCATTTTTCAATTGCAATGGATGAATCGCTGGACAGCTGCTCCACCTCTCAACTGCTTGTGTTCATTAGAGGTGTGGATGAAGACATGAACATAACACAAGAGCTGGCTTCCCTACATAGCATGTATGGCACTGTTACCGGAGAGGATATATTCAATGAGTTGAAAAAAACATTTGCTGATTATAACTTGGACTGGACTAACCTC
Source organism: Pelodiscus sinensis (assembly GCF_049634645.1). Taxonomy (NCBI): domain Eukaryota; kingdom Metazoa; phylum Chordata; order Testudines; family Trionychidae; genus Pelodiscus; species Pelodiscus sinensis. Next base: position 1,008,719 of record NW_027466036.1, read on the forward strand.
AGTTGCCTGACTGTTGATGGAGGAAAGAACATGAGTGGCATAAAGAAAGGCTTGGTTGGACAAGTGAAGCAGATGTGTAATGAGAGAAACATTATACAACCAATGTTCCTGCACTGTATTATTCACCAGCAAGCTTTGTGTGCTAAATATGTGGACATTAGCAGTGTACTGAATCCTGTGGTGAAGATGGTGAATTTAATAAGGTCACATGGGCTCAACCATAGACAGTTCAGAGACATGTTGAAAGATACAGACACAGAATCACAAGATTTACCATATTACACAGCAGTAAGATGGCTAAGTTGTGAGAAAGTTCTGAGCAGAGTATTTAAGTTAAGAAAGGAAATAGGTGACTTCCTGGAAAGTAAAGGCAAGCCACAGCCATTACTGTCTGATGAAGAGTGGGTATGGAAATTGGCTTTTGCTGCAGACATAACTAGTCATTTAAATTTTCTGAACCTAAAACTACAAGGAGAGCAAAATCTAGTTTCTGATCTATACACCCACCTAAAGGCCTTCAGATCCAAACTTGTCTTGTTTTTGGAACAAGTACAGGCCAACAACTTGACGCACTTTCAGCAGTGCAAGGTCTTCATGGCTGAAGCAACAGCTGAGTTCCCCACGTCATTTGCATGTGAGATCATCAAAGACCTCCAGCTGCAGTTTCAGCAGCGGTTTTCTGACTTGGATTCAAAGGCAGAAGAAGTGAGATTGTTTCAAAACCCATTTGAAGCAGATGTGGCTAGTTGCCCAGATGAACTGCAGCTGGAAGTCATTGAATTGCAAGCAAATGACCTCCTTAGGGACAAGTTCAAAATAGGACTGGTGGGTTTTTACCAGTTTTTGCCCAAGGAAGACTTTCCTAATGTCAAAACTTTTGCATCAAGGTACCTTTCAATCTTTGGAACAACATACCTGTGTGAACAAACATTTTCAAGAATGAAATATGTGAAGAACAATTTGAGAACAAACTTGTCCGATGATAATCTCAGGTCACTGTTGATGTTAGGGACAACAAATCTAAAGCCAGAAATGTCTGCTATTTTGGCATCCAGGAAACAATTTCACCATTCACACTAATACAGGTGTTCATGTGTAGTGTATCAATGTGTTATTAAATAATAACTGAATAAAATAATATTAAATAAATAATTAAAAACAACATCCATGTTTTGATTGTTTTTTATTTGGACCTCAAGTGTGTAGTCGGCCCCCGAACTGCTGTTTGATAGTTAATGCGGCCCTCGGGCTGAAAAGTTTGGAGACCCCTGGTCTAGATGTACCCTGAACTAGACTGACTAGTTAGCTCCAGCTGTCACGCTCAGCGTGGTCTGCTCCACATCGGTAGGTTTCCCACGCCGAGCTGCCTGAGGATCTGGGGACATGCCAGCCCTTCCATTCTTCCACAGCAATGTGATCCTTTCCATCTCTCTCTCCATTTCCCCTGTTCCTCTACTGGTCTCCCCAACCAAAGCCCCAAGATGAGGTCCCTGCCCCAAGCTAGAAGCAGTACAGACACTGAACATCTTTATATCCCAGGAGAGTGCAGTTTAGGGCCCAGCCTCCTGCAAGAGCACTCCCCAAATGGGATCAAACCCCAAGAAATTAGATAAGCCAACTTTAACACTGAAAGGGGGAATGTGCACACTGGTTGTCATCCCCCCCCCCCCCCCCCAGGTAACAATTGCTTACACTGGGCTTGATAGAAAACAAAAATTATTTTATTAAGTGGAAGCAGTAGGATTTAAGCTGTAATAAGTGAGCAAAGTAAGTTACAATCAAAAGAAACAAAAATGCTTGGCTATTTCTACACTGACACCTCAGCACAAACTCACCCTAAAACCTCTTTTCCAGATGCCACTCTAAACCAGGGCTCTCTTCCACACCATGAAGCCTGGCTTCTTCCTTCAGGTACAGCCCAGCCAAAAGACCCTTTGCTTTCCTACTCTTTTTGTTAAGGAGTTGAGGCCGCTCTCTTCCAACCACTGCTCAGACTTAAGGGCAAAAGATTGTTTTACAGTGGCTCATCAAGAAGTTTCAGGTAACCCCCTCCATGTCTCCCATTCACACACTTGAAACTCACAAAGTATTCCCCACTCCACCTGTCTAATTTTACACATTCAAATGATACATACAACAGAGTAAGATAAACAGAACCAGTGGATCATGACATGAAGATGGACAGGTTAGGTGAAATCATTTGCTCAAACCACCTTTGAGTTATGTATATTCATGTCCATAAGCCCTGTCCCATCACAGTCTGTGTTTGTGTGGGTGAGAGAGATAGTTCACTCCCCTTTGGTTTAACCCAAGAGTGACAATCAATGACAGCTCAATCCCCTTGCTTAGTCTACACTGCAGGGTTTTTGCACAAGAAGCCTTTTGTGGAAGAGTTCTCATGCAAACACTTCTTGTGCAAACGCGCATCCAGATGTCAAAGTGCATTGCAAATGTAATGTGCTTTTGCACAAGGGAGTGTCCACACTGCATGGACACTTTTGCACAAGAAAGCTCTGACTGCCATTCACAAAATGGGCATTAGAGAACTTCTGCTTTGTGCAAAAACCCCTGCAGAGCATTTATACCTGCCTTTTTGAGCAAGAGCTGTCGTGCAAAAAAGGAGTTATTCCTCGTGGGGAGAGGAATAACTCTACCAGCAAAAGTCCTCTGTTCTGTCAATTTTCTTGTGCAAAAGCACGCTTGAGGTGTGGACGCTCTGCCTGTTTTTGCACCAAAATCTTGTAGTATAGACATAGCCCTTGAATGTAACCCTGAAGTGGATTGTTAATTCCTCGTTTAATAAATCCATACTAGTATACCCCTGGGGTGGTCTCCAGTGAAATGTGGGGTAACATTCATCTCTGTCTGAACTGTGGGACTGAGCTGCTAGAGGAGGCTGGATTCAGGGAAATGTTTTACCCAGACACATGCTCGCCTTTGTACAACATTGACACTGTTTATGCAACTTTTTGACACTTCAGAGAATGGCTGGTTATTTTCTGTAGCCACCACAGGCCTGCACGGAGCCCCCCAGCAGCCCAGATTTAAGCGCTGATAACGATTGTCTGTGAGCTGGAAAAACGACCCAGGGGGCAGCAGTGAGCAGCCTCACTCCCAGCCCGCTTGGCCGCGCACCTGAGGGGAGCGGAACTCTCGCCAAGGCGGGAAAATCCGGTTAGAACCGGTTCCCCAACTGTCTCGGAATGTTCCAGAGGGAGGGGGCAAAGCCCAAGATGGAGCCCCGGGGTCTAAGGAGACCGACTCCATTTTGTTTTACATTTTTTGAACATTAAAAGCACAAACATATAGTCATTAAACATGCTGTAACCCACACACCTAGCGTGGTTACTGAGTACGGCAAGTGGCACTGAGACCACTGCAACAGTTAAGATCAAGAGACCTGTACAGCATGGCCTGGGTGCCAGCTGGCTTCTAGCTCAGAGGGTAGAAGCTCCTAGAGTCAGCTCCTGAGGTCCCAGGTTCAAATCCCAGGTGTTGATGATGGTTACAATACTGCACAATTACAGTATATATTCCAAATTAATCTCTAACATGGGCTGTGGAGGCACATGACCCCCACTGGCAGGGTCTGAGCAGATCCTTTTCCATGGAAGGGTTAATGCAGAAACAGAACCCCCCACAAAAAGAATCCAAACAGTGAACCCAGAGCCCAGGGGGAGTTTGAAGGACTTGTTGCTGAGCTGTGGGGTTCAGCATCAAACCAGCTCCCACCTGTGGGGCCTGGAATTGTGGTGGAACCTGGGGACCTTGCACCTGGGCGCCAGCCACAGAGACCCCACCCTGCTGGGCTGACTGGGCCTAGGCCCTGCAGCTGAGCCAGTTTCTCACCTCCACACAAGCTCAAAGGGGAGAGAGAAGCCCTGTTGTCTTAGGGCAGGGGAGGAAACAGGAAACAGGAGGCTGTCTGCACTTTTTGGGCTGTGTGTGCCTGGCTCTGTCACGGCAGGTCTGCCCCTCAGCACAGTTTGCTCTTCTTGCTGCTCCCCTTGGTTCTCTCTCCTTTCCTCAGAGAGACCCAGAAAATCCCAGCTCACACGGAGGACGGGACTTAGCCTCCTAATTCCCTCATTGATCTGTCCAACTTGTCAGTGAGGCTGACCTGGAGCATTGGTCTCTTCCCATTGTCCCTGGGGTCTGTCGGTCTCAGGGCCCTGATTTCTCATGGACCCTTCCCCTTTTGATACTGGGAGCTGGACAACCAAACACTCCCACTGTGTTTTAGTAAGTGGCTAACAGCCCCCTCACATTCTGGCTGAGCAGAGGGGGGTAGTGGGTGGGGCTGCTAAAGGAAGCTTACAAAAAGTGGAAACTTGGACAAATGACCCGGGAGGAGTGTAAATGTATAGCTTGAAAATGCCGGGGGGTTATCAGGAAGGCGAAAGTGCAAATGGAATTGCGACTGGCTAAGGATGTGAAGGAGAACAAGAAAGGTTTCTACAGGCATGTTAACAAGAAGAAGGTGATCAGAGAGGGTGTGTGGCCCTTAATGGATGAAGGAGGTAACCTAGTGACGGATGATGTAGGGAAAGCTGAAGTACTCAGTGCGTTCTTTGCCTCTGTATTCACGGACAAGGTTGGCTCCTGGACTTCTGTGCTAAGTGACGCAAGATGGGATGAAGATGGACAGCCCGTGGTGGGTAAAGAACAGGTTAGGAACTATTTAGAAAAGCTAAACGAATACAAATCCATGGATCCGGACTTAATGCATCTGAGGGAGTTGGCAAATGTCATTGAGGAGACTTTGGCTATTATCTTTGAAAAGTCGTGGAGATCGGGAGAAATCCCGGATGATTGGAAAAAGGCAAATGTGGTGCCCATCTTCAAAAAAGGGAAGAAGGACGATCCAGGGAACTATAGGCCAGTCAGTCTTACCTCGGTTCCTGGAAAAATCATGGAAGGGATCCTTAAGGAATCCATTTTGAGGCACTTGGATGAGAGGAAAGTGATTAGGAATAGTCAGCATGGATTCACAAAGAGCAAGTCCTGCCTGACCAATCTGATTAGCTTCTATGATTAGGTAACTGGCTCGGTGGACATGGGAAAGTCAGTGGATGTGATATACCTTGACTTTAGCAAGGCTTTTGATACAGTCTCCCACAATATTCTTGCCAGCAAGTTAAGGGAATGTGGATTGGATAAATGGACGGTAAGATGGATAGAAAGATGGCTAGAAGGCCGGGCCCAGCGAGTAGTGATCAACGGCTCGATGTCAGGATGGCGGTCAGTTTCTAGCGGAGTGCCCCAAGGTTCGGTTCTAGGACCAGTTTTGTTCAATATCTTTATTAATGACCTGGATGAGGGGATGAATTGCACCCTCAACAAGTTTGCGGATGACACTAAGCTGGGGGGAGAGGTAGATATGCTTAAGGGCAGAGATAGGGTCCAGAATGACTTAGACAAATTGGAGGATTGGGCCACAAGAAATCTGATGAGGTTCAACAAGTAGAAGTGCAGAGTCCTGCACTTGAGACGGAAGAATCCCAAGCATAGTTACAAGCTGGGGACCAACCGGTTAAGTAGTAGTTCTGCAGAAAGGGACCTGGGGGTTACAGTGGATGAGAAGCTGGATATGAGTCAACAGTGCGCCCTTGTAGCCAAGAAGGCTAATGGCATATTAGGTTGCATTAAGAGGAGCATTGCCAGCAGATCCAGAGATGTCATTATTCCCCTGTATTCAGCTTTGGTGAGGCCACATCTGGAGTATTGTGTCCAGTTCTGGGCCCCCCACTACAAAAAGGATGCAGACGCACTGGAGAGGGTCCAGCGGAGGGCAACCAAAATGATTAGGGGGCTGGAGCATATGACTTATGAGGAGAGGCTGAGGGAGTTGGGTCTATTTAGTCTGCAGAAGAGAAGAGTGAGGGGGGATTTGAGAGCAGCCTTCAACTTCCTGAAGCGAGGTTCCGAAGAGGCTGGAGAGAGGCTGTTCTCAGTAGTGACAGATGGTGGAACAAGGAGCAATGGTCTCAAGTTGTGGTGGGAGAGGTCCAGGTTGGATATTAGGAAAAACTATTTCACTAGGAGGGTGGTGAAGCACTGGGATGGGTTCCCTAGGGAAGTAGTGGAGTCTCCATCCCTAGAGGAGTTTAAGTCCCGGCTTGACAAGGCCCTGGCTGGGTTGATTTAGTTGGGATTGGTCCTGCCTAGAGCAGGGGGCTGGACTTGACGACCTTCTGAGGTCTCTTCCGGCTCTATGGTTCTATGATTCTATAATGCCTGGGTGGGGTTAGTGGCCAGGGGAGTTAATGGCTGAGGTGGGGTGGGGGGAGCGGTTACAGGCCAGGAAGGTTAGTGGCTGAGATGGGGGGTGAGTGGCTGGGGGGGGTCATGACAGAATGGGGGGAATGAGCAGTGTGGGGAGCTACTAATAGCTGAGGTGCGCTGTTAGCAGTGGTTAGCAGCTGTGCTTTGTGTGTGGAGGGATGTTACAGGCCAGGAGGGAAAGTGGCTGAGGTGGGGGGGGTAAGTGTCTGGGGCATTTATTGGCTACTGGGGAGAGCTAGAGATCAGAGGGGTTAATGTCTGATTTTGGGGTTTCGAGGCCAGAAGGATCAATGGCTGAGTTAGAGGAGGTTAGTGGCCAATGGCTGAGTTAGAGGGGGTTAGTGGCCGGGGGGTCAGTGGCTGAGTTGGAGGGAGTTAGTGGCCAATGGCTGAGTTGGAGGAGGTTAGTGGCCGGGGGGGTCAGTGGCTGAGTTAGAGGGGGTTAGTGGCCAATGGCTGAGTTGGAGGGGGTTAGTGGCCGGGGGGGTCAGTGGCTGAGTTAGAGGGGGTTAGTGGCCAATGGCTGAGTTGGAGGAGGTTAGTGGCCAATGGCTGAGTTGGAGGGGGTTAGTGGCCGGGGGGTCAGTGGCTGAGTTAGAGGGGGTTAGTGGCCAATGGCTGAGTTGGAGGAGGTTAGTGGCCGGGGGGGTCAGTGGCTGAGTTAGAGGGGGTTAGTGGCCAATGGCTGAGTTGGAGGGGGTTAGTGGCCAATGGCTGAGTTAGAGGGGGTTAGTGGCCAATGGCTGAGTTGGAGGAGGTTAGTGGCCGGGGGGGTCAGTGGCTGAGTTAGAGGGGGTTAGTGGCCAATGGCTGAGTTGGAGGAGGTTAGTGGCCGGGGGGTCAGTGGCTGAGTTAGAGGGGGTTAGTGGCCAATGGCTGAGTTGGAGGAGGTTAGTGGCCGGGGGGGTCAGTGGCTGAGTTAGAGGGGGTTAGTGGCCAATGGCTGAGTTGGAGGAGGTTAGTGGCCAATGGCTGAGTTGGAGGGGGTTAGTGGCTGGGGGGGTCAGTGGCTGAGTTGGAGGAGGTTAGTGGCTGGGGGGTCAGTGGCTGAGTTGGGGGTGTTAGTAGCTAGGGAAGTTAATGCCTGAGATGGTGGGGTTAGTGGCTGAGTCGGGGGGAGGGTTAGCAGCAAGGAGGTCCATGGTAGAGGTGGGAGGGGGTGAGTGACTGGGACAGTTCATGGTTGACGTAGGCGGGGTTAGTGGCTGGAGGGGTCAATGGCTGGGGGGAAGGGTTAATGGCTGATGTAGGGGGGGTTAGAGGCTAGGCAGGTTATGGTGGAGGTTGGGGGTTTAGCGGCTGGAGGTGGGGGGGTGGGTAATGGCTGAGGGGGGCAGGTTAGTGCCCAAGGGGGGTTCTCAGATGACGGGGAAGGATCCGGGCTCTGGGGATGAGGAGCGGCTGGATTCCCAGAAGGGGCGGCACGTGTCCTTCTTCCAGCGCTGCCTGCAGACCCTGCCCAGAGACCCTCGTCCCTGGACTCCCCGGCTACAGGCCCAGCTGGGGAGGTGATGGGAGCGGGATGCCGTTTCTGTGGGTCCTGAGCAGCTGTTAGGTGGTGGGTGCGAGGCTGAGGGGGTCACCAGGCGACACAGACCAGGCTGAGGGGCTGCTGGAGCTGTCTCAGGGCCTGTCTGGAGGGGTGTGAGTGGGGGGCTGTACATGAGTGTTCTGGGGTGTTCTGTGAGTTTCCTTCTTGGGTCTGTCCTGCAGGAGGTGACTTCTGGGTGCATGTCTGGTCCTGTCAGTCTGTGTCCTCCCCTCCCCAGGCGCATGGTGCAGTTTGCAGAATGGCTGGCCCAGACCCTGGGGGTGTCTGTCTCTGACAGACTGGAGCCCGTGTGGGTGTGTCTCAGGGCTTGGCGTTGGACATGGAGCATGTGATGGGTCCTGGATGGACGCTGGAGGCACGTAGGAAAGTAACAAGGACGTGGGGTTTGCCCATAAAAGTTGACGCCCAGATAAATCCATTAGTCTGAGGTGCCACTGGACCCCTCATTGTTTTTATAGACACAGACTGACACGGCTCCCACTCCCCCAATACCTGTGTTTTTAATCTGGGTCTTATAGACACAGCCATTCATGGTGAGTAAGGACCTTGCCGGCCCGGTGCTCAGAGCACTAATCTGGAAATGGCTTTGTGTTTTCCCTTGAAGCCCAAGTTACGGTCGGACCCACAGAGACATGGGACCCTGCCAGCTGGTGCTGGAACACACTTGAAATAGGATTTCAGCCTGGGGATAGGGAGGCTTCCACAAAGGGTCCCGGCCCTTGGAAAATGCTATTTCAGGAGGGGGAAACTATGAGTGCTCATCTGCAGCCAGGCAGGATTTCGGTGTAACGGGGCGGCGGGAGACTCCAGCAGCAGCCGGACGTTGCCCAGAGGCTGCACGACAGGAGAGATGCGCCAGAGCTGGTGCGAAGGTGCCCAAGGCGGGGATTGCTCCTCGCAAGCTCAGCGTGTGGCGGTCGGAGTCCCTGCTCAACGGCCAACAGAGCCCGGGGCTTGGACCCAGGGTAGCGGGAGGGCCCGGGTCCAGCTAACCCCACTACCCGTAGCAAGAGAGTTCTCTGGAAGTTTGCACTCACCTCTGAGCTAGGCCCTATTGCTCCTGATAGAAGGGACTGACCTATGGACTGGACCTCTTGGCCATATGTCTCAGAAGGGAGAGGAGACTCACTTCTCAACGAGGCCTCTGGGCCTGGGAGCCTCTAACCGAGGGGACCCCTCTGGGTGCCAGGCCGCGGAGTCACATAGGTGTTAGCAGACACCCCTCCAGACGTGGCTGACCAGCCAGGTTAACACTGAGTGTGGGGAAAGGGCACAGCCTTGGAGTAAAGGCAGCACAACGCCCCTGGAAGGGCTCATCTCGAGGGGTAGCCACCCCCCGGCTGTGCCCCCGACACGGGGGCTCAGGCAACTGGGAGTCAGTGTGAGCGTCTGTGCTGCCCAGCTCCCATCCGCGACCCTTGAACTCACGTGAGTGGGAGGAATTGGACCGGCTGCCCCGCGCTCCGCAGAGGGAAACGTGGGCTCCCCGTGCTGAGCGGCTCCAGACAATTCTTTCCCCGCCGTGTGGCTGGGGGCTCCGGCCAGAACACGCCTGCGCCGACTGATCCCGTGTCTGGGGGTGGGAAGGGACTGTCAAGGGGGAGATGTGCAGAGCCCATGGGGGCAGGGTGGACGAGGCTGCCTCCCTCTGCAGTGTGGGGCAGGGTCCCAGGCTGGGATCAAGTCGTGTCAATGGGGGATTTTCCATCCCTCCCCATCGCTGAGCCGTGACGTGAGGGCGTCAGTAACACAGCCAGGGAGACTGGGTCTGGACCGGAGGGGTGGGTGAGGTTCTAGGGTCTGCAAGGTGCAAGGGGTCAGACCAGGTGCTCATGATGGTCCCTTCGGCCCTTCAAGTCTGAGCCCAGGAGACCGGCCTTTCAGCTGCTGAGGGACTCCTGGGCCCAGCTCTGACCCACAGCCCCTGCTCTGACTGCTAGGCATGACTGCTCCAGCCAGAAGTCTGGGAGGGCTTTCCCTGGGGAGGGGCTGTTGTCGTGGCAACGGAAACACCCCTGCTGTGCCTGTGGGCTGCATCCCAGTGAGGGGGCTCTCCTGGCACCGCTCTGTCCCCACAGGCCCTGGGGTGTAGCCGCCCCCTCGGCTGTCATGGGAAAAGTGTTTCAAGTCCTCCGGTTTGCAGGGAATGGCTGAGACGGACCCAAGCGTGCGCTTAGGGCCCAGAAAGCAAAGCTCATAAAAACATAATTTGTGTATTTCTCTGTAATGTATTTATTTTAAATCAATCTCACAATTTTTTATTTGGCTCCTGCTGTTGCTACCCCTGAGCTGGGTGGAGATTTTGGCATCGAGGGAGCATCTCTTGGAGGTCTCGAGTTGCTTTTCTTCTTCCAGGCTACACAGGAAGAGGCAGCTGGGACTCTCAAGTCATCAGGAGGCTGGATACATCTGGGCTGGCCCCAGTGGCCGGGAGACACAGAGTTCTGGGCCTGGCTGAGCAACAGGTTCCCTGCCGCGGGTGCTGCCGTGTGAGCCCTGCCCTGGCCCTGGGCGATCCTGGCCAGGCCCTCCCTTTGCTCCTCCACTCTCCATCCAGGCAGATCTCTGAGTCGGGGAAACCTCCCCTGAGAACCTGCCGCCTCCTCCGTGGAAGTGGTGGGAAAGGGGCTGCCGGGAACTCCTGGCCGTGGGGGCCCTCGGGGTCGTAGAGGAATCCCCTAGTGCAGCGTTTCTCCCCCTGGGGGTCCCTGCCCAGAAGGGGGCGGCAAGGCGAGGGCAGGAGGGTCGCTCACGGGGGCACCGGACGTTTGGGCTTTCCCAGCCGTGGCCTCGTGTTCAGTCCCCAGGTCCCCATCCCGGCGGAGTTTGGAAATAAGAAGAAATGTCCCTGATCTCTCCTGGCCTCCCCAGCTGGGCGGCTGGAGGGGCAGCTGCTCTCTGCCCCCAACCTGGCCAGCAGCGGCGCAGACGGACGGGTGGCAACGGCATCGCTGCCTCCACTTCTCCTGCGCTGCTGCTGCTGCTGGCACTGACCTCACTGGGATCCCGCTCGCTCTGGCCACCCAGCTTGGAAGGGAGCGATGCCCCCAGCAGGGGGAAGAGGGAAGGATGCAATGGCAGCCACTCCCCCTTCCTTCTGCGCTGCTGCTGGGAGCGGAGCTGCCCTCCGAGCTGGGCACCTCCCCTGTGGCCCCTGCTCTGTGGTCCCCAGCAGAGAAGGCAGCCCTGCCAGCAGCAGTGCGGAAGGAACGGTGGCAACAACATGCCAGGCCACCCTGCCTCTGCGCTGCTGCTGGGGCGGCGTTGACTTCTGAGCTGGGGGACCCGTCAGTGACCACCCCTCACTCGCTGCTCAGTGGGGCCCCCTCCGAACTGGGCCCCACAACAGCAGCCGCTGCTCTGCTGCCGCCCAGGTCCAAAGGCAGCGCCACCGCCTGCAGCGGCACAGAAGGAAGGGCTGAGATACCAGACCAGGCCTCCCTCCCTCCTGCGCTGCTGCTGGCGCTGACTTTGCAGCTGGGAGTCCTGCCAGCATGGGCCACTCGCAGGCCACTCAGGGTGTGTCTAGACTACAGGGTGCTGTCGACAAAAGTGGACTTTTATACCTGCGTCTACACTGCTGCTGAGTTCTGTTGACTCCGCTGTTTTGTCGACAGCTGTAAACCTCGTTCTACGAGGAATGACGCCTTTTGTCGAGAGAGTTCTGTCGCCAGAAGGCGCTATTGCATCTCCACTGCCCTTTGCGTCTACACTGGCATGTTGACAAAGCGGCTTGCTCTGTCTGCAGAACTGGACGTAGTCTAGATGCTCTTTGTTGACAGAAGCTTTGTCCACAGTATCTGTCGACAAAACTTCTGTGGACAAAAGCCTGTCGTCTAGACGTAGCGTCAGTGTGGCAGGCAGGGCTGCCCCCAGCAGTGGCACGGAAGGGAGGGTGGCTCTGCTGGGTCAGGCGGCCTTGTGCACATGGTGCCTGCGCTCTCTAGCTGCCCAGCTGAGAAGGGAGAGGCACGGCCAGCAGCGGCACAGCAGGGAGGGTGGCGATACCAGACCAGCTCCCCTCCCTCCTGCGTTGCTGCTGGCGGTGGGGTTGCCATCCAGGTTGGGCACCTGACCCCTTATAACTTCCTCAGCCTCCCCATTAGTAGGCAGAGCCTCTGCCCGCAGCAGTGCAGAGGGAAGGGAGGCACCGCCACACCAGGCCGTCCTCCCTTCTGCGCTGCTGGTGGTGCTGGCGCTGCCTGCTCATGGGAAAAGGTGTGAAAAGGGGGTTCTCCAAAGGAGCAGCGCCACATGGACCTCGGGGATGCCAGGGGTCTGAGTCCCCCACTGACTCCAGGCTCCATGCAGGTGCTTCCACTCAGAAATGCACAAGAGCCTCCAGGATCCTGAGCCTTTCAAAGCGGAAGGACCCTCGTAAAGCCGAGTCAGTGGGACTTCCTGCTGGCCCCGGGCTGCACACGGAGTTCCCGTTTTGAAGTGCACAGGAGGCCCTGCTGGGGCCCTTGTCCAGTTCAAAGTGCAGAAAGTGCCCATCGACTAGTCGAGTAGCCAATGGAAATTCCATCGACTCCTCAACTTGTCCGTGAATCGTTATTTAACATCCTTACCCAGCAGCAGCGGCACGGAAGGCAGAGAGGCAAAGCTGCAGCAGCCCACCTGCCTTCTGCACTGTTACCGGAGACAGCACGGACTGTCCAGCTGCCCGGCGGGAGTGGCGGCGCTGTTGCCAGCGATGGCAGAGAAGGACGAGGGGAGCACAGTCCAGGGCCCCCCTCCCTGTTTGCTAGGGATGTCAGACAGGGAGTCACTGAACAATCATGTCACTGCATCAAACTGTAGCAATTCCACGATTATTCGATAGTCCCTGGTGCCTGAGTCAGCAATGAGGGGCTGCACTGGCATCCCACACAGCAGACAGAGGCTGCACCGGCATCCCACACAGCAGACAGAGGCTGCACCGGCATCCCACACAGCAGACAGAGGCTGCACCGGCATCCCACACAGCAGACAGAGGCTGCACCGGCATCCCACACAGCAGACGGAGGCTGCACCGGCATCCCACACAGCAGACAGAGGCTGCACCGGCATCCCACACAGCAGACAGAGGCTGCACCGGCATCCCACACAGCAGACAGAGGCTGCACCGGCATCCCACACAGCAGACGGAGGCTGCACCAGCATCCCACACAGCAGACAGAGGCTGCACTGGCATCCCACACAGCAGACGGAGGCTGCACCGGCATCCCACACAGCAGACGGAGGCTGCACCAGGATCCCACACAGCAGACAGAGGCTGCACAGGCATCCCACACAGCAGACAGAGGCTGCACCGGCATCCCACACAGCAGACAGAGGCTGCACCGGCATCCCACACAGCAGACGGAGGCTGCACCAGCATCCCACACAGCAGCCTCTGTGCGACGAGAGCTTGTGCCAGCCCCGGACAGAGGCTGCTCTGCAGCAGCCTCCTCTGGAGTGAGAGAGGGAGGAGCAGGCAGCTCCGCAGAACTGGTGCTCACGGAGAACTAGATTTTAAGTCAGCTCCCCTCGAGCAACCCCCCACCCCCCTCTCCTCTATGTGAGACAGCGAGGGAGGAAAGGGGGCTCCATGGAGCTGGCCTGTGTGGAGAGCCGGCTTAGAAGATAGTTCCCCGAACATCTCATCTCATGTCTGCCCTGCCCCCACGCTGATAGGGAGGCAGCAGTGGAGGGGGATGGGTGAGACGTGGTTCCACAGGAGCTGATACACATGGGGAGCTGTCTTAAAAGCTGCTTCCCGTGTGCACCAGCTCCTGCCTGACTCCCTCACCCTCCGTGTTGCTGCATCTCTATGAGAGGCAGCAGCCCATGGCGCGGGCCAGGCAGCTCCATGGGATCTGGTGCTCATGGGGAGGCAGCTTAATAGCTGGATCCCCGCAGACACCAGCTCCCACCTTCCCCCCCCCTGCTGCTTCTGTTCCTGAGGCAGCCGGGGGAGGGGGGTGTGGAGGCGACAGGATTAACCAATAAGCCCAGACGTATCGGTTAATCGTGTAGCCAGCTACACACGTTGACACCCCTAGTTTGTGCTGCTGCTGGTATCGGCGCTGCCCTCTGAGGTAGCCCCTGGCCAGTGGCACCCGCTCTCTGGTCACCCGGTGTGGGAGGCAGGGCTGACACCCGCCGCGGTGCTGAAGGAAGTGCTGCAATCCCGCCCCTCCTGCACTTCCTGCTGCACCGCTCTTGGGGCAGCACTGACGGCCGAGCGGGTGACCAGAGAGTCGTGGCTGCTCCTGGGGCGCCCAGCTCGGAGGACAGGGCCCCCGCCAGCAGTGGTGCAGAAGTAGGAGTGACACAACACGGAGCCACCCTGCTTCTGTGCTGCTGCTGGCAGGGCGCCGTCGTCTAAGCTGGGCCCCTGGCCAGCAGCCACTGCTCTCCAGCCACCCGGGTCAGAAGGCAGCCCCACACCCTGCAGCAGTGCAGAAGGGGAGGAGGCAAGACCTTATCATGCCCCCTTCCCTCTGCGCTGCAGCTGGTGCTGGCGCTGAATTCTGAGCTGGGTGACCTGCCAGAGGCCGCTGCTCTGCAGCCACCCAGATGGAAAGGCAGCCCCCCCGCCAGCAGCAGTGCAGAAGGAAGGGTGGCAACACCGGACCTGGCCTCCCTTCCTCCTGTGCTGCTGCTGTCAATGGGGCTGCCCCCAAACCGGATGGCCAGACAGTAGCCGCTGCTCTCCAGCCACTCAGCTGGGAAAGCCGGGAGAAATCCGACAGATTTTAATATTTCCAAACATCTGCCCAGAGGAAGATTTGGGGCCTGAAGACAAGGTCATGGCTGGGAAAACCCAGGCGGCCAGTGACCCTGCTCGCGAGCCCCCTCCCCTGACCCTGGGACCCCCTTTTGGGTGGGGAGCCCCAGCTGGAGAAAGGCTGCACTAGGGGATTCCCCAATGACCCTGGAGACCAACAGGGCCAGGAGTTTCTGGCAGACCCTTTCCCACAACTTCCAGGGAATACGCCGGAACTAGGGCCCCATCGCGTCCCCCTGCAACCTCGCCCATTTCACAGCCAGACCGTGTCCACGCTGCTCCCTGGCACACTCCCAGGGGCTTCCCTGGGAAATTTCCCGGCTCTCTGACCGGCCGGGTCCTGGCCCAAACTAGGATAGTGTGCAATGGGGGTGGGGCGCCCCAAGAGTGCCAATTTCACTTCCCAGCAGTCTGTGGGGCAGAGCTAGAGCCGTTCCACCCTCACTTCTCCCTGCCCCTCAGGGTGGCTCTGATCTGCCCCCTCCGCGAGTGCCCGTGTCGGGGCAGGACAACTCCTGTACCATCCCAGCCAGGTCAGGGAGCAGCTGGTGCCCCAGGCCCCTCGTCACATGGGGAGCTCAGACTCCCCTCGCCATTCCCCCATCCCCTCCTCTCCCCCCGTTGCACGTCTCCTGGCTGTGAAATGGGTGGGGCCCTAGTCAGGTTCCCAGGGACCTTTACCCCCCACAGAGCAGGGGTGGGGAACCTTTGCTGGGTCGGGGCTACTGACCCACAGAGAAATCTATGGGGGGCTGCCCACAAGTGAGAAACAGCCCCCCTCCTCTCCCCAGCGTGGGCCCCCAATGCAGGGGGGAGCCCCGACCTTCAGGGGCCGGATCCCCGCAAGCCGGGGCTGCATCCGGCCCCCACACCTAAGGTTTCCCCCCCCCGCCGTAGGGATCTGCACTGGGTGGGAAGGGCCTGGCCAGGCCTCCGACGCCCAGGGCAGGGCTGCGAGGTGCCGTGGTTTCTGTGGCTTCTCTGCCCGGCGTCCTGGCTGAAAGGCACCGGTAACCCGAGCTCGGGTCTGGGGGAAGCGGCGCGACGGGGAGGCCCCTTCGTCTGTTCCAGCTTCAGCAGGTCCCCGAGGTTCAGCAGGTCCCCGAGGTGAGCCCCCGTCTGGCCTCTCTGCCCTGGCCGGCCGGTTTCCTCCTTCGCTGCCCTGGTCCCGTGTGTGACCTCGCCTGGTCCTGTCTGCTGGGCGGGTTGTTCAGTCTTCAGTCTACGCCGTGACACCCGTCCCTGGGGCTGGAATCTTCTCTGTGGGGTCGCTGGATCCAGACTGCGCCTGATTCTGAGGTGACGGCAACTTCTCCCGCCTCAAAGCCTGTGGGCTCCAAACTCCCCTCTGGCAGAGCTTCCCGTAGGGCAGGGCGGCCTAGTGGCTGGAGTCTGTAACTGGCCCCTTTTCTCAGGGCAGTTTAGCCCAATGGCCAGAGTCAGCACTTTGCCCCTTTTCTAAGGGCAGTGTGGCCCAATGGCCAGAGTCAGCACTTTGCCCCTTTTCCAAGGGCAGTGTGGCCCAATGGCCAGTGTCAGTACTTTGCCCCTTTTCTAAGGGCAGTGTGGCCCAATGGCCAGTGTCAGTACCTTGCCCCTTTTCTAAGGGCAGTGTGGCCCAATGGCCAGTGTCAGTACTTTGCCCCTTTTCTAAGGGCAGTATGGCCCAATGGCCAGAGTCAGCACTTTGCCCCTTTTCTAAGGGCAGTGTGGCCCAATGGCCAGAGTCAGTACTTTGCCCCTTTTCTTAGGGCAGTGTGGCCCAATGGCCAGAGTCAGCACTTTGCCCCTTTTCCAAGGGCAGTGTGGCCCAATGGCCAGAGTCAGCACTTTGCCCCTTTTCTAAGGGCAGTATGGCCCAATGGCCAGTGTCAGTACTTTGCCCCTTTTCCAAGGGCAGTGTGGCCCAATGGCCAGTGTCAGTACCTTGCCCCTTTTCTAAGGGCAGTGTGGCCCAATGGCCAGTGTCAGTACCTTACCCCTTTTCCAAGGGCAGTGTGGCCCAATGGCCAGTGTCGGTACCTTGCCCCTTTAGTCAGGGCTGTGCAGCCCAATGGCTACAGTCCATAAGCTGGCCCTGACTCACTGGGCTGTGCAGGCCTCTGTCCAGGGACAGGAGTGGGGGAGAGGAGGTTCTATCCCCCGCGGGGGGGAGGGGCAGCTCCTCCTTCTTTCCTGGCTCCCGGCCCAGGGCCAGATCATGTCCGTGGCTCCAGTCCCGGCGTGAGCAGGAAAAGCTCCGACTGATGCTCCGGCTCCTGCTGGCAGCTCCTTCCCTGCAGGCAACACCGGCCCTGGAGCCAAGCTGGGGGTGGGGGAGCTGGTGCATCCCCGTGGCCGGGCTCCTCCTGTCCCAAGACAGCAAGGGCCTGTCATATGCGGGGCCCGGGACCCAGGGGGCAGTGGGGGCTTGGCCCTGGGCGGCGCCTCTCTAGGGCCCCCAGGGCCAGACCCCTCTGGCCTATCACTGCAGGAGCTGCTACCGCCTCCCCCCCTCCCCCATGCCAGCTGTTTCCCCACAGCAACCGGCTGCCCCAGGGCTCCCATTCAGGGTCCCAGGTGTCCGGTGTTCGACCAGACAGTCCAGTTTTTGGGCCCCCTGCCCGGTGAGAACAGTCAGAACTCACCGGACATGAGCAAGGTCAGTGTTTTCTGGTTTTCCGGCTGGACACCCGACGGAAGCCTGGCGGGGTAGGGGGAGTGCCTGGGAGAGGGGCACGGGACAGGCAGCGCCCCGGGATCTGTGTGCACCTGGGCCAGCCCCGCTCCCCACTGGCCGTTCCCCCCTTGGCCAGACCCCCTCCCCCCAACTCCATCCCATTTAGCCCCAATGGTCCCTTCCCTGCCCTCCCCGCTCCCAGTTCTCCCCTCGTCAGCCCTGCTCCTCCCAATCTCCTCCCAGCCAGCCCTGCTTCCCACTGGCTGGTCTTCCCCGCCCCCGATCTCCCCGCGCCAGCTCCATTCCCCCAGCCCCATCCCAGCCTCACTCCCCTCCCAGCCAGTCCCCCCTTCCCGTTCTGAGATCACGTGTGTCTGGGAGGTTTTTCAAACCCATCTGGTAACCCTACCAGGGGACAAGGAGGGCCCAGGGCCAGAAAGGAACCTGGCTGGAGCCCAGGCCGGATCATGGGTCCTTATCGTCCCCGGGTCTCCCCTGAGCCAGGAGAAGATGAGCTGGACCCAAGTCTGGGTCAGGCCCGGCTCTGACTCTGTCCTCCCCAGGGGTCACTCCCAGCCCACAGCCCTGCCGCTGCCGCCCTGCAGCCTGTGGGAGCCGCCTGCTCACCCCCGGGCCAGAGAGGCTCAGAGGTCACTCACCTCCCATGCCGGGTGCGGGGGGGCAATTACAACCGGGCTCTGCTGCTCCCTGGGGCCTTGGCTCCCTTGGGACACTCTGGGCGCGATGCAGGAGCTGACACGCTGGGAGGAGAGGGGGGGGCAGGTCAATAGACCCGAGCCCAGGCTGTGCCAACGAGCCCCCATCCCCATCCCCGGGGCTGGGCCCTGGTGCTCAGGGGAGCGAGTCGGATCCATGGGGCCTGGCTCTTGGGAAGGGCCTTGTCTCTCCAGACTAGGACAATGTGGATGGATCCCATAGTGGGGGAGGGGGCAGTTGTGAGGGGGAGGGGATGGGATTTGAGGTTCTTGTTCCCAGAACCAGCCAGGCCCTGAGATCAACTTCCACTCCCAGCCCTGACCCTGGAGGGGGAAGGGCCCAACACAGCCCTGCCCAAGGGTCCCCAGTGTCCCCTTCCCCGCCCCCACCCCCCCAGTGCTAAAGGAAAACAGCCTCCCCCTGCTCGCCCATGCTCACCTCCCCGCTGTCTGCGCGCCCGTGTGGGGCTCTGCCCGCAGGTCCCCCCGCAGGGCCGGCCCGAGGCCAGACCCCGCCGTGCGGAGCCTGCAAAGGAAGAGGAGACGGGGTCACCGCTGGGAAACCTCCTCCCTCGCCATGGCCCCCTGCTCAGCCAAACAGCAGTGAGACTGGGAGAGGGGGCGGGCGAGAGGTCTCAGGGGACGTCCCAAGGGCTGGCCCAGGTCACCCCCGAGGGGTCGGTCTCAGAGCGATTCCAGCCCCGCCTCTTTGGGGGGCTCCCACACAGCCAGAAAGGGCTGGGGAGGGGGGTGTCTCTGAGGCTGCCCTGCCTTGCAGCTGATGTCAGGGAATCTCCATGAGCTCGGCCCCCCACAGCTCCTTCCCCCCCAGGCCTTTGTGGCATCACCGTCCCCTCCCCCCACACGGCTGGTGTCCTGCCCCCAGCCAGCCCCTTGGGGCATTTGGACAATCAGAGCCCAGAGCTGTACAACCAGCCACAGCCCAACCACTGCTCATGGGCCCTGCCCTTAGAGACTCAGGAACTGCCCAGAGATAGATACGGTAGAGAAACAGCTTGACCACCACCCCTCCCCTTCCCCGCCAGCCCTGCTGGTCTGGGACTGATCCGTCTGGTCTGGGAATCACAGAATCACAGAACAGTAGAACAGGAAGAAACCTCGGGAAGCCATCGAGTCCAGTTCCCTGCCCTCACGGCAGGACCCAGCACCGTCTAGATCATCCCTGACAGGTGTCTGTGCAACCTGCTCTGAAATATCCCCAGTGATGGAGATTCCACAGCCTGCAAGGGCGATTTGTTCCAGTGTTTCACCCCCCTGACAGGAAGTTTTTCTGACTGGCAGAAACATTTTCCTAATGTCCAACCTAAACCTCCCTTGCTGCAGTTTCAGCCCATTGCTCCTTGTCCTGTCCTCAGAGGCCAAGGGGAACAGTTTGTCTCCCTCCTCCTTGGGACACCCTTTTGGGTACGTGAAAACCGCTCTCATGTCCCCTCTCAGTCTTCTCCTTTCCAGACTAAACAAGCCCAGTTCTTTCACTCTCATGTTTTCTAAACTGTTCCACATTTTTGTTGCTCTTCTCCAGGCCTTCCCCAATTTCTCCAATTCATTCCTGAAACATGGTGCCCAGAGCTGGAGACACGACTCCAAGTGAGGCCTAATCCGCGCAGAGCAGAGCGGAATTCTGACTTCTCCTGTCTTGCTCACCACACTCCTGGTAGTGCCTCCCAGAATCACGGTTGCTTTTTTTTGCAAGTGTCACACTTTTGACTCCTATTTAGCTTGTGGTCCACTCTGAGCCCTAGATCCCTTTCTGCAGGACTCCTTCCTAGAGAGTCACTTCCCGTTCTGTGTGTGTGACGTGGATTGTCCCTTCCGAAGTGGAGCACTTTGCATTTGTCTTTATTAAGCTTCATCCTATTTACCTCAGACCATTTTTCCAGTTTGTCCAGATCACTTTGAATTCTGACCCTTCCTCCAAAGCACTTGCCACCCCTCCCAGCTTCGTATCATCTGCAAACTTAATAAGCGCCCTCTCCATGCCAATATCTAAATCACTGATGGAGATTGAAGAGAGCCGTCCCAGAACAGACCCCTGCAGAGCCCCACGTGTTAGGCCCTTCCAGCATGGCTGGGAACTATTAATAACGACTCACCGAGAACAGTTTTAAAGAGAATAAAAGGCCGCGAGTCTCCCCTGTCAGTAACCACCCACTCGACCAATCCGCAGCGAGACTTGGAGCTCCGAGGCAGCAGGGGGAGGGGAGAGGGCTCAACAGATGTCCGAAAGGACAGGCCAGGTCACCTCTGGCTCCCAGCGCTCTGCCAGCTCAGCTCTGAGTGAGGCCTCCGACCGCCCCAACACCCACCCACCGTGCTTGGTGGGGCAGGGAAAGGGGGGAAAAGCCCGAAGAAGGCGAGACAGAGGGAGGGGAGGGGAGGGGGCAAAGGGGAACCAAACTGAGCAGGCTCCAAACCTCTCTGAGGCTCCCACTGTCTCTCCGGGTCCGGCACTGCCGGCCGCAGGGAAGTAGAAAAGGCCGATGAGGCTCCTCTTGCCCCCGCCCCTCGGTCCCAATTCTCCATCTGGCCCCCGCAGAGACCCTGGGAAGGGGCCGCGCTGCTGCCAAACCGCGGGAATCTCTGAGCTTGCCCCGGCCTTGCGCCTCTGTCCTGAGTGGCTGTTGTCAGAGTCTCTCTGTGAGGTCATCCCTGTCCCCGATGGGCTGTGGTCCTGCCACAGGCCTTTGCTCCACCACCCCCTCCCCTGCAAGGCTGATGACCTGGCCCTGGCCGGCCCCTCTGGGTGTTTGAGGGGTTCCCCTGGAGCCCCACTGAATGGCAGCTGGGTCTGGGGCCGAGCCGGCTGGCCACTAATGCCCCAGGGGCTGCTCCCTCGGCCCCACCCAGCTTGTCGGTCCTTAGCAGAGTGTAAGGCCAGACAAGCCCATTCGTGGGTCAGTAGAGGTTGCCCCTCCCTCAGCACCTCAGACATTAGGCCACTGTAACTGGGGGAGGGGGGAATTGTTAACAGGACTGGTGTAAGCACTAGCATGGACCCTTCTCTTCCTAGACTTTAATGTTGGTCCTGAGCTGGAATCAGCTCCTGCTAGAAACTCTTTCACACGGGTGGGACCGACTCCCTGGTAGTTTTTTCCTTCCCCCACATTAACGACAGTTGATACATTGGCAAAGCGCCTCTAGCTTGTCTCATCTGCAGCGCTCAACCTACTTTCCAAAGGAAAGAAGGTTCATTATCCCCATTCGGCAGATGGGGAAACTGAGTCACAGAAAGGGACAGTGTCTTGCCCAAAGTCACCCCACTGGAAAGTGGTAGACCCAGGTCTGTTGAATCCCAATCCAGGGCTGGACATGTACCCCTCGATCAGGAAGTACCATATTAGTGTCCCTCTGAGCATGGGTTCTTCAGCATCTAGAGGCTGGTGACTTATAATAAAGGGCCCTGGAGGAACAGGAAAACATTCAGAGCCAGGGACCAGGGATGACAAAGCCCAGGCAATGGGTCCATAGGAGGAGCAACTAAGAGCATCAGGCTGCCCAGCTTAGGGACGAGGCAGCTACCAAGGGATCTGAGGGGCGTCTAGCAAAGAACGAAAGGTGCAGAAACACGTGGCTAGAGAAGTGGGATTGACCTGTTCCCACAATACAAACCAACAGCACAGAGGGAGCAGGGGTGTCAGCGGATGAAGCTAGTTATGCTTATAAGAAGCACACGGGATCTTTTTCAGGGGAGAAGGCAACACACTGTGTTAATTGAGAATATACTAGAGAAGCAGTGAGCATCTGCTTTATAAAGCCAGACACATACACTGTGGCCATGTCTACACTACGAGTTTTCTCTGCAAAAAATATACTAATAAGGGACTCATTTGCATGAGCCACAATCTCATTTGCATATTTTCCTGCAGATCTTGGTGTTCCTCATTAAAAAAAATGATTGATGTTTCTCGGTCTTAAAAAGTTTCAGAAACACTGATTTAGACCTACGGCGCAAATGTGTTCTTCAAAAGAGCGGGTCCACATGGCCAAAGTGCATCAAAACAACCATCTGATTTTTCAACAGAGAGCATCCACACTGATTGGACACTCTCGCATTGTGATTACTGTGGACGGGGTGGCCACCAGGGCACCTATGCTTTTTCCTGGAGACCTCTTCTTTCAAAAAAACTCCCTCTTCCTTGTCCGCACACGTCTTTTTCTGAAAAAGGCGTCTTCCTTCTGGAATGAGGTTTACTACTGTCAGAAAAAACCCTCTGTTCTACCTGTCACAAGAACGCAATTGCAGTGTGGACGTAAGTGTTGTTTTTGCATAAAAACCCTGCCATGTAGATGCACCCTGTGGCTGCTGGAGTGCGGTGGGGGATAGGTTGGGTTGTTACTTTCCCTTCTGGCTCTGAAGTTTCACAAAGTTTAAACCTAAAAATGTTCCCTCCAGCTCTGAGCTGAGTGTGTTGAAAGGGTGGGGCTGGGCCCTTGGACTGCAGAGTCCCAAAGCTGGCCTGCCCGTGAAAACACCCTGCCCCCCATGGCTTCTTGCTGACTGAGGGGCTGCTGCAGGAGATCTTGAAATGCTGCAGCCAGGTCAGTTTGATTATCCCCATTTCACAGATGGGGAAATTGAGGCACTGAGAGGGAAAGTGTCTTAGTCACCCAGCAGGTGTTTAGCATCCTATCCAGCAGCCTAGTGACAGGAGTTAACGATCGGTTAGGGCAGGATGGGCAGAGGGGTGTCAGGTCACAGGCTTGATGGCAGCAATGGAGGGGCCGGGGAACAGAGCTGAGAGTGGGACCTGACAGAGGTGCCAGGAAATGAAAAGGGGTGAAATAGAGGGGAAAACCCAGATCCCCAGCTGGTGCCAATGGAGCCGAAGCTCCCCTGGAGTCACTGGCCAGATGCCCAGCTGGGACACTCTGGATCTGGGCTGATTTACGTGAGCTGGGGATCTGGGGCAGACTCTTCTCTCCCCAGTACTAGGGGAGAGGACTAGAGATAACCGTCCCCAAGGCTCAGCACAGCGTGACACCCCTCAGCCTAGCCCTGTTGGAACAACAAAACCGGAACTTGGACTCGCTTCTACAGACTGAGGGAGGGCTGGGAGCCAGGACTCCTGGGTTCCATTTTCCATTTTGTCACCAATTCTCGGTGTGATCTTGGGCAGGTGAGTGTCTGTGACTCGGTTTCCCCAGGTGTGACACGGGGATAATGGAGCCGTGCTCTGAGGTCTCCTCCATACCCTGCTCAGAGGGGGACGGCGTCTCGCTGGCAAATCCACTGATGTGCAGAGCTGCAGCCTTGTGAATGAATCTGATTCCCCTTCATCATCCCACAGCTGTTCCCCTCAGCTGGGCCTGACACCGGGAGCCTGCGACACACAGGAAAGGCCCCTGTCAGCACCTGTGGGCCCATCACACTCACTCGGCAGCGGCTCTTCCCTGTGCTAACAGGATCCGCAGCTGCCCTGTTCTCCCGTCCAGCTCTGCCCTGGGGCTGCCCCTCCCCACCACTGCCAGGGCCAGCCCAGGGGCTCTAACGGCCTCTCCCTGGCCCAAGCCCAGCTCCAGCTCCCTCCTCCCTGCTGCGCTAGGCCCTGCCCATCTCTCTCCTTCCCCACGGCTCCTCCTTGCCGGGCTGTGCCGACGCTGCCCCTCCTGGTCCCCTCCTGCCTCTGGCTGGTCCATGTCTGCCCCTCTCCTGCCCCCCTCTCTGGGGATCCCCAGGGCTCCGGCCTCACCCCTTTGCTCTGCTCCCTCCACAGACTGTCAATGGACAACCTCAGCGTCACCTCACCCTGAACATCCCTGCTCCTCCTCTGCCCTCCCCGTCCCTGTCCCCTTCTGCCCACACAGGGAAAGTGACTCAAGGAATCTCTCACCGGGTCTGATCCAGCCGGGATCCATCCAGCCAGGTCCAGGCCTTCTCCGGGGAGGGGTGGGACAGTCCCACCCAGAGCTGAGAGGGGCCTTGCGTCAGGTCCTGGAGGGCCTCCTGCAGGGAGTGTGACAGGCACCTGGTGACCTGAATGTTCTCTCGTGTCCAAGTCATCATCAAGTCCAGCACCAGAATTATGGGGCTGTGAGCCTGGCAATCCCCATGTAGACCCTCCCTCCATCCGTCCCCCTACATCAGGGCTACTCAACTTTGGAAGCCCTGGGGGCCACAGTGATGCTCCGAGCACGTGCTGAGGGCCACAACTTAAGCGTGGTTCATAGACATGCAAATCCCTTTTTTCACACCGACAGGCATGAACACAAAGACTACACAACACGCAGGCCCCAGTTAAGTCAGTTCTGCTGATATGAACAAAATGCAACAATTACCCAATTTCCACCCCTATGGCAGCACTTTCACTGAGCAATGACAGTCCAGGAATTTAACTCCGAAAATACGCAGCTGCAGAACAGCATGACATCGATTACTTCTTTGTTCTGGCTTCCTCCTGTGGGCCACACGTTGAGCTCTGCGTAAACACAAACTACACTGCGGGCCACAAACAAACAGGCTGCGGGCCACATGTGGCCTACAGGACGTGTAGCCCTGACCTGCATCTCTCTTCCCCCTCCCTCTCTCCTGGGCCACCCCTACCAATACGCAAGCTACACAGCCATGTGGGGCACCACGAAACCTGTGGCACCAAATTGCCCCTGATTTCATGGTGCTCTAGGCAGCCACATGGCACGTAAATGGTAGCCCCAGCTCCAGCTGACCTCTTACAAGCTGCACCCAGCAGGGCCGTTACTGGGGGATGCTGAGCTCCCCAGCATCTTGGCCCCATTTCTCCACCCTTCCTGCCCCCATTCCAGGCCACTTTTTGAAATGGCCTGGGGGCTTAGTAGCACCAGAATAGCAGCAGGAGTCAAGCCTGCCCCCTTAGTAACCAGCAGCGAAGCGACCCCTCCCCAGACCACATGGCTCCACCAGTTCCCAACTGCTTCTTGGTACCAGCGACCAGGGGGTGTGTGTGTGAGGGGGTGACTCCGCCCTTTCCCCAAGTCATGCTTCTAGGAGCCTGGCGAGCAGAGCAGACTGGGGCCCCTGCTATCTGCCTCCCCTTCAGCCCTGGGACTGCGCCCGGCGCCCCCTGCAAAGACACGGGCACCATTAGTGCTCTGAGGCTCATTCCCAGCTACCCCCTTCCTGTGACGGGCAGGGATGGGGATAAATGGGTTTGAATTAGAGATGTTCCATAGTGGTTAACTGAACAGTCGAGTAACTGCATGAATTCGTATCCCTTACTCGATTATTCTATAGTCAGCCGCCAGTGCGCTCCAGCCCCACTCCCGAGGAGCCCCTTGCCCACCCACCCTGCTGCCTCTGTATCAGAGGCAGCAGCAGAGGTGCCAGGCGGGAGCAGGTCTGCAAGGGGAACCCGTTTAAAAACCAGCTCTCCTCTTGGGACAGCAGCAGCCCCTGTCCAGGGGTTGGGGGCATGGCAGGAATCTGAGCTCCTGGACCTGGTGCAAGCTGCCTGCACACCCAGCTCCTAATACTCTTTAAAAGCAGAGCCGCAACGGGGGTAGGTCCTGGACCCTGCATGAGCCAGAACTGAGCCGGGCTGCTGGGCATCCTGCTAAACGAAGGGGGAAATGCGTGTCGTGTAGAGCATTCACCTATAAGCTTTTGCCTGTCGGTTGATCGACTGCACTCTTCCATCTCCAGTTTGTACTTTCCCCTTGAATCCCCTTTGTGCTCCCTGCAATCGGGGGCTGGGCCCTGCCTGGCTCCAGGGGGATGGTCAAAGGAGCCTTGGGGCTGCTCTGCCTAACCCATTGCTCCCATCTGGGCCCTGGAGAGCAGAGAATTCCCATGGTGCACTGTGCTCTAGCCACACACCCTGCTCTGCCCCTACTGTGGGACTTGGGAAGAGGCTGTTGCGCAGGGTTCCTGTAAGCTGAGCCTTTGGGTGAGCACCCAGGAGACATTCAAATGCTGCCCAGCCGATTAGCAGAGCGCGCACAGACAGCAGCATGTGTGTCTATTGGTGGTGCACATCCACACATGCCTCAGTGCACAGGGCATTCTGCACACGGCTGGAAAACGTTAGAGGGAACATTGGCGAGGGACCCTTCCAGCAGCTCCACGCCAGCAGGACTGGTCTATCTGGGACCAGGTAAGTACCCACATTAAGACCCCTGTTCACAGCCAGAGTGGCCTAGAAGGTCTTGGAGTAACTGTGGGATAAACTCAGACTAGCAGGGAAGGCTGGAACCAAGGGGTGATGTGAAATGGGGGGGACATGGGCCCAGATGCCAGGGAATGGTGTGTGTGTGTGTGTGTGTGTGTGTGTGTGTGTGTGTGTGTGTGTGTGTGGAACCATGAGACAGTGTCTCTAATAATGAGTTTTGACCCCACCTCCCACCGAAAAAACCCTGGATCACTTTGTATTACAGCTATTTCAATCTTCCCATGTAATACCAGAACACGGACACTAGGTGTCACTGCCCCACAGCCAGGCCCTGCTGAGGCAGGTACATTCCCAGCCTGGCTCTGAGTGGGGATGGGCACTAGATCAGTGCAGCCAGCAGGGGGCGGCGTGTCCCTGCCCTGCAGGAGCCCCATGGCCTGGCCCCGCAGCTGGGTTCCCTCTGGCAGTGCCTGGGGGTGGGCGGCTCAGACACACATGAGCTGGGGTTACCTGCTGGGCCGGGCTGGGCCGGGGGGCACAGCTGGGATCGGACACGCTCCAGGCAGGCGCTGCAGGCTGCTGTGCTGGGGTCCCCACTCCCAGGGGCTGCCGGGATCTGTCCCTTCTCTGACGCCAGGTGGGATACTGCAAAGCAGCGTTGGGGAGAATGGTGACTGGTCAGTGTTACAGGAGGGTGTTAGACAGGAGAACTGACAGAGCCCTGTGGAGACAGAACTAAGTCTGTTCAGCCTCATCACTTCTGACTCCCCTGGGCTACTGGGTCTGAAAAAGTGGCTGGGACTGAAAAATCAGCTTGAGAGATACCTAAATCCCTTGGGCCTTTCTGCAAACCCAGCCTGTGTTTGCAGCTCTCTCAGTTACTCACCGCTCTCCTCCACAGTGTCAGAGCACCTCAGAGTCTGACCGGATTTAGCCTCCCCACCCCAGGTGAGACACAGCACAGAGCCGTTATCACCACTGTACCACTGGAGAAACTGAGGCACAGAGGGAGGACCAGTCTGGATCCCAGGCTGGGGACAGACCATGTGATCTGGCCCTCTGGGGCTGCAGGTTCAATACAGTGCAGCTCTCCTCACCTGTGTCGGGTCTCAGAGGAAAGGCCAGGAGACATGGGCGGGGGTGTGAGATCGCACAGGAAGCTGAGGGGCTGGGCTGCAGCCCTGAGGGTGTCAGGCTGGTGGTCAGAGTGCCTGGGTCTCTCTGCTGCTACAGTCATTGCTTTGCTCACAGACTTCCTCCCAGGCTGGGATGGGTGCCCCTCCCCTTCGAGTGCTCCCACCTGTGAGGGGCACAGCCTGCCTGCTTAGGACTTTATCTGGCATCTGTCACTTCCCCTCTCTGCCTCTTGCCCACATTCCCTGTGATGCAGGGGAGGGGAGGATCATGGGATAATTCAAGGATTTTAGGCACCTAAAACTGCAGCAATGCCTGAGGGAGGTTTTCAAAAGCACCTCGGCCCAGCTCCTCAACAGTATCCAGGTGCCTAACTCCCTTGGGTGCTGGGCAGCGCAATATATTTGGGAACCTAGGCCTTAAGGGCCCAATTCCCATTTATTTCAATAGGCTTAAAACAACCCACTAGGGCAGGGGTTCTCAAACTTGTGATACTACGACCTCCCTGTAAGTTGCTCTCAACCCCCCTTTCAGTTGCTGAAACCACCCTCTAAGTTGCTCGCAAGCCCCCCGGGGTGGGGGAGGGGGTTGGGACCCACAGTTTGAGAAACTCTGCACTAGGGGCATGTTTACACAGCAGCGTCATTTCTACACTTCAGACCCTTATTTCAATACTAGCCAATAGCGTGTCATAAGATGGGATTTTCGGGTCTCTCCTCTTCATCCCTCTCTCTCTCTCCTCCTCCTACTGCCTCCTCCCACTCTCAGCTCTCCTCCGCCTCCTGCCTCTCTCTCTGTCTCTGTCTTTCTCTTCTCCTCCCCCTCCTCCCTCTCACGTGGGGGACCATGGAGCCCAAATGGCCGTTTGGGCACCGCGCTCCCTGAGCTGCATGGGGTGTGCGGAGCCCAAACGGTCGCTTGCGCCACTTGCTCCCGCTCAGCGGCCCGGCTGAGCGGTGCAGAAGTCAGCTGAGCCCCATGGCAGGAGGTGAAGGGGGGCACGAACGGGGGCGGGGCAGTGATGCACACAGCCAGGCCCCGCCCCCTGGCCGTGTACGCCACCTCCCCCCTTCCTCTCCTGTCTTGGCGCTTGGCTGACTTCTGTGCTGCTCAGCCGGGCCGCCGTGGGGGAATAAGTGCAAGTGGCTGTTTGGGCCCAGCGCTCCCCATGCAGCACTCCCCATGCAGCACTCCTGGGGAACAGCCAGGGAGGCAACTCGCCACCCAGAGGCAACAGTCAGCATTTCAGAGTTACACAGTCACAGACATGGGGCTACTATAGATATGACTAGCCAATTAGCCCGGCATAAGACGGGATTTTCAGGTCTCTCCTTCATGTCGGTCTTCTCTTCTGAGCCTCCGGTCTCTCGCTCTGTCTCTCTCTCTCTCTCTCTCCTCATCCTACTGCCTCCCCCACCCCCAGCTCTCCTCCGCCTTCTGCCTCTCTCTGTCTCTCTCTTTCTCTTCTCCCCCTCCTGCCTCTCACTCTCTCTCCGCTCTCCTCTGTCTCTGTAGGGGATGCATGAGTGTGGCGGACAGCACCCTGGGATCTGCATGCGCCTGGGTGAGTCCGGCTCCCCGCAAACCAATTCCCTCTCCCACCAGCCAGTTCCTCCTCCTGATTTCCCATGGCCAGCCTCACTGCCCCTGACTCCCACCCCCCAGCCCCCACCAGCTTTGCTTCCCACCAGCCACCCAAGCTCCATTCTCCCCTGGCCAGCTACTGCTGCCTCTGCCCCTCCCCCCAATATCTGCTTCCCCCCCAGCCAGCCCACTCCTCTCCCAGCCAGTCCCTCCCCCCTCCCGCCCCCGATCAAGGGTGTCTGGGGTGACGTACACAGCCAGGGGGTGGGGCCGTGTACATCACCGCCCCGCCCTCCTTCCCCTCCCGCTGTGGCGCTCGGCTGCCTTCTGTACCGCTCATCTGGGCCGCCGCGCTTCCACTGCTTGCTCCTCCACCGCAGCCCAGCTGAGCGGCACAGAACTCAGCCGAGCACCATGGTGGGAGGCAAGAACACCCCCCAGAGGCGAGTCTGTAATGCTACAGCTACTATAACCAGTCTGGAACACCCCCCAGAGGTGAGTCTGTAACGCTACAGCTACTATAACCAGTCTGGAACACCCCCCAGAGGCGAGTCTGTAACGCTACAGCTACTATAACCAGTCTGGAACACCCCCCAGAGGTGAGTCTGTAACGCTACAGCTACTATAACCAGTCTGGAACACCCCCCAGAGGCAAGTCTGTAATGCTACAGCTACTATAACCAGTCTGGAACACCCCCCAGAGGTGAGTCTGTAATGCTACAGCTACAATAACCAGTCTGGAACACCCCCCAGAGGCAAGTCTGTAATGCTACAGCTACAATAACCAGTCTGGAACACCCCCCAGAGGCAAGTCTGTAATGCTACAGCTAATATAACCAGTCTGGAACACCCCCCAGAGGCGAGTCTGTAAAGCTACAGCTACAATAACCAGTCTGGAACACCCCCCAGAGGCGAGTCTGTAACGCTACAGCTACTATAACCAGTCTGGAACACCCCCCAGAGGCGAGTCTGTAATGCTACAGCTACTATAACCAGTCTGGAACACCCCCCAGAGGTGAGTCTGTAACGCTACAGCTACTATAACCAGTCTGGAACACCCCCCAGAGGCGAGTCTGTAACGCTACAGCTACTATAACCAGTCTGGAACACCCCCCAGAGGCAAGTCTGTAACGCTACAGCTACTATAACCAGTCTGGAACACCCCCCAGAGGTGAGTCTGTAACGCTACAGCTACTATAACCAGTCTGGAACACCCCCCAGAGGTGAGTCTGTAACGCTACAGCTACTATAACCAGTCCGGAACACCCCCCAGAGGCGAGTCTGTAACGCTACAGCTACTATAACCAGTCTGGAACACCCCCCAGAGGCGAGTCTGTAACGCTACAGCTACTATAACCAGTCTGGAACACCCCCCAGAGGCGAGTCTGTAACGCTACAGCTACTATAACCAGTCTGGAACACCCCCCAGAGGCGAGTTTGTAACGCTACAGCTACTATAACCAGTCTGGAACACCCCCCAGAGGCGAGTCTGTAACGCTACAGCTAATATAACCAGTCTGGAACACCCCCCAGAGGTGAGTCTGTAACGCTACAGCTACTATAACCAGTCTGGAACACCCCCCAGAGGTGAGTCTGTAACGCTACAGCTACTATAACCAGTCTGGAACACCCCCCTGAGGTGAGTCTGTAAGGCTACAGCTACTATAACCAGTCTGGAACACCCCCCAGAGGTGAGTCTGTAACGCTACAGCTACTATAACCAGTCTGGAACACCCCCCAGAGGTGAGTCTGTAACGCTACAGCTACTATAACCAGTCTGGAACACCCCCCAGAGGCAAGTCTGTAACGCTACAGCTACTATAACCAGTCTGGAACACCCCCCAGAGGCAAGTCTGTAACGCTACAGCTACTATAACCAGTCTGGAACACCCCCCAGAGGCGAGTCTGTAATGCTACAGCTAATATAACCAGTCTGGAACACCCCCCAGAGGCAAGTCTGTAACGCTACAGCTACTATAACCAGTCTGGAACACCCCCCAGAGGCAAGTCTGTAATGCTACAGCTAATATAACCAGTCTGGAACACCCCCCAGAGGCAAGTCTGCAATGCTACAGCTACTATAACCAGTCTGGAACACCCCCCAGAGGTGAGTCTATAACGCTACAGCTACTATAGCCAGTCTGGAACACCCCCCAGAGGCGAGTTTGTAACGCTACAGCTACTATAACCAGTCTGGAACACCCCCCAGAGGTGAGTCTGTAACGCTACAGCTACTATAACCAGTCTGGAACACCCCCCAGAGGCGAGTTTGTAACGCTACAGCTACTATAACCAGTCTGGAACACCCCCCAGAGGTGAGTCTGTAACGCTACAGCTACTATAACCAGTCTGGAACACCCCCCAGAGGTGAGTCTGTAAGGCTACAGCTACTATAACCAGTCTGGAACACCCCCCAGAGGTGAGTCTGTAACGCTACAGCTACTATAACCAGTCTGGAACACCCCCCCAGAGGTGAGTCTGTAACGCTACAGCTACTATAACCAGTCTGGAACACCCCCCAGAGGTGAGTCTGTAACGCTACAGCTACTATAACCAGTCTGGAACACCCCCCAGAGGCAAGTCTGTAACGCTACAGCTACTATAACCAGTCTGGAACACCCCCCAGAGGTGAGTCTGTAACGCTACAGCTACTATAACCAGTCCGGAACACCCCCCAGAGGCGAGTTTGTAATGCTACAGCTACTATAACCAGTCTGGAACACCCCCCAGAGGCGAGTTTGTAACGCTACAGCTACTATAACCAGTCTGGAACACCCCCCAGAGGCGAGTCTGTAACGCTACAGCTACTATAACCAGTCTGGAACACCCCCCAGAGGTGAGTCTGTAACGCTACAGCTACTATAACCAGTCTGGAACACCCCCCAGAGGCGAGTTGGTAACGCTACAGCTACTATAACCAGTCTGGAACACCCCCCAGAGGCGAGTCTGTAACGCTACAGCTACTATAACCAGTCTGGAACACCCCCCAGAGGTGAGTCTGTAACGCTACAGCTACTATAACCAGTCTGGAACACCCCCCAGAGGTGAGTCTGTAAGGCTACAGCTACTATAACCAGTCTGGAACACCCCCCAGAGGTGAGTCTGTAACGCTACAGCTACTATAACCAGTCTGGAACACCCCCCAGAGGTGAGTCTGTAACGCTACAGCTACTATAACCAGTCTGGAACACCCCCCAGAGGCAAGTCTGTAACGCTACAGCTACTATAACCAGTCTGGAACACCCCCCAGAGGAAAGTCTGTAACGCTACAGCTACTATAACCAGTCTGGAACACCCCCCAGAGGCGAGTCTGTAATGCTACAGCTAATATAACCAGTCTGGAACACCCCCCAGAGGCAAGTCTGTAACGCTACAGCTACTATAACCAGTCTGGAACACCCCCCAGAGGCGAGTCTGTAATGCTACAGCTACTATAACCAGTCTGGAACACCCCCCAGAGGTGAGTCTGTAACGCTACAGCTACTATAACCAGTCTGGAACACCCCCCAGAGGCGAGTTTGTAACGCTACAGCTACTATAACCAGTCTGGAACACCCCCCAGAGGTGAGTCTGTAACGCTACAGCTACTATAACCAGTCTGGAACACCCCCCAGAGGCGAGTTTGTAACGCTACAGCTACTATAACCAGTCTGGAACACCCCCGAGAGGTGAGTCTGTAACGCTACAGCTACTATAACCAGTCTGGAACACCCCCCAGAGGTGAGTCTGTAAGGCTACAGCTACTATAACCAGTCTGGAACACCCCCCAGAGGTGAGTCTGTAACGCTACAGCTACTATAACCAGTCTGGAACACCCCCCAGAGGTGAGTCTGTAACGCTACAGCTACTATAACCAGTCTGGAACACCCCCCAGAGGCGAGTTCGTAATGCTACAGCTACTATAACCAGTCTGGAACACCCCCCAGAGGCGAGTCTGTAACGCTACAGCTACTATAACCAGTCTGGAACACCCCTCAGAGGTGAGTCTGTAACGCTACAGCTACTATAACCAGTCTGGAAGACCCCCCAGAGGTGAGTCTGTAACGCTACAGCTACTATAACCAGTCTGGAACACCCCCCAGAGGTGAGTCTGTAACGCTACAGCTACTATAACCAGTCTGGAACACCCCCCAGAGGTGAGTCTGTAAGGCTACAGCTACTATAACCAGTCTGGAACACCCCCCAGAGGTGAGTCTGTAACGCTACAGCTACTATAACCAGTCTGGAACACCCCCCAGAGGTGAGTCTGTAACGCTACAGCTACTATAACCAGTCTGGAACACCCCCCAGAGGTGAGTCTGTAACGCTACAGCTACTATAACCAGTCTGGAACACCCCCCAGAGGTGAGTCTGTAACGCTACAGCTACTATAACCAGTCTGGAACACCCCCCAGAGGTGAGTCTGTAAGGCTACAGCTACTATAACCAGTCTGGAACACCCCCCAGAGGTGAGTCTGTAACGCTACAGCTACTATAACCAGTCTGGAACACCCCCCAGAGGTGAGTCTGTAACGCTACAGCTACTATAACCAGTCTGGAACACCCCCCAGAGGCGAGTTTGTAACGCTACAGCTACTATAACCAGTCTGGAACACCCCGCAGAGGCGAGTCTGTAACGCTACAGCTACTATAACCAGTCTGGAACACCCCCCAGAGGTGAGTCTGTAACGTTACAGCTACTATAACCAGTCTGGAACACCCCCCAGAGGCGAGTTTGTAACGCTACAGCTACTATAACCAGTCTGGAACACCCCGAGAGGTGAGTCTGTAACGCTACAGCTACTATAACCAGTCTGGAACACCCCCCAGAGGTGAGTCTGTAACGCTACAGCTACTATAACCAGTCTGGAACACCCCCCAGAGGCGAGTTTGTAACGTTACAGCTACTATAACCAGTCTGGAACACCCCCCAGAGGCGAGTTTGTAACGCTACAGCGTTATAGACTCTCAGACACTGGGCTACTATATATATGATAATGCTGAAATAACATGCAGCCAGAGGACTGCTTACAACTCTGACTCCTGTGACCGTCATTTCACGAGGAATAAGAGTAGGTCTACACTGTACAGCTATTTTGGGACACTGGAGGTATCCTGAAATAGCTACCACACATCATAACAAGCTGCCCATTATTTCAAAATATTTTTCAGACAACAGGCGTGCTATTTCGGCATCCCAGTCACACTCATTCCATGAGGGTTAAGAGATGTCTCAAAATAGCGTGTTATTTTGAAATCTGGTGCTGTGTCGATGCACCAAATTTCGAAACAGCCTATTTTGAAATTCAATCAAAATCAGATATGGAATTTGCATAGTGCAGTCTAGACAGGTATCTTTCGGAAAATAAATCCTTTTCCGGAAGATCCCTTATTCCTGATTTTAAGTAGGAATAAGGGATCTTCCGGAAAAGGGTTTATTTTCCGAAAATACCTGTCTAGACTGGCGCTTTTCTCCGGCAAAGCCCCGAGCTGGAAAAAAGCGGCAGCCATGTTCATGCAAATGCCGGGGGGGGGGGGGGGGGGGGGGGGAATTTAAATCCCCAGGGCATTTGCTATTCCGACTGGTCTCATTAGCATCCCTTTTCTGGAAAAGGGTGCCAATGTAGACACAGCCATAGAGAGACAAGCCCTGCCCCCCAAAAGTTACAAACAGTACAGAGAAAGGAGGCATGAACTCCATTTTACATTTGGGAAACTAAGGCTCAGTGTAATTCTGTGACTTGCTCCCAGGTACAGAGGGTATGTCTACACTACCACCCTAGTTCGAACTAGGGTGGTTAATGTAGGCAACCGAAGTTGCAAATGAAGCCCGGGATTTGAATTTCCCGGGCTTCATTTGCATCTTGCCAGGCGCCGCTATTTTTAAATGCCGGCTAGTTCGGACTCCGTGCCCGCGGCTACATGCGGCACGGACTAGGTAGTTCGGATTAGGCTTCCTATATAGCATCTACATAGCAATTCCGTTATCAAAATACATTTGACATAACAGACAGCTTATTCTGATGTCTGTAAACTTCATTCCATAAAGAATAACGTTGATTCCAAAATAGCTATTTCGGAATAGCGGTAGTGTGGATGCTCCACTGCTGCTAATTCAAAATAACTCCTCCCCAGGGCCATACAAAGTAATTATTCCCCAGTGCCTCCTGGGGGGGTCTAAATCGAGACAGTGCATCCACATTAGAGAAGCCTGCCTTGGACTAATTGTGAGGCTTCCCTGTAGTGTAGACACGCTATTTTGAAATAAGATATTTTGGAATATCTCCTCCGGAATAGCTTATTCCAAAATAAGAATGCAGTGAAGATGTAGCCTCAAGGACAAAACTCTCTTTCACAGAGTCTCTCACTAGGTCTCCCTTGGTGCACCTCCCTCTCTCTCTCACTGCTGTGTGTCTTTGATAGAAAACAAATCAAGTCTGTGCAGCGCCCGGCACCACAGGGTCCTGATCCCAGCTGGTGTGTGCGGCCACCACTGTTATGAGAACGGACTTTGCTCGTGCCCTGCACTCTGACAGGGATGGATTTCCAAGGGGTGTGAATCAGGATAAATTCTCTCACATCAGTGCAGCACTTCAGGTAACTCCCAGCAGCTGGATCTGGTCCCAGGGTTGGCAGTCGGGCTGCAGCTGACTGACACGGCCTGCGATTGGGCGAGGAGCCTTTAAGTGCAGAAAACCAGTCTCTGTGCCACTGACCTGCTGCTTGTGAGCTCTGTGGGGTGGGTTGGCACCAGCTGTGGATCTGCCTCCAGTACTAGTGGTGACATAGCTCTGATCCCGCTGTGGCAGCTGCTGACCCTGTGCTCTGAACCCCTCTGTTCCAGCTCCCCCGCCTGCTCCCCTCAGGTACCGACACTGCCTAGTGGTGCTGGGCACCGGGTGCGTCTCTCTGGCCTTGGCTGTGATCGTGCAGAGCCGTGTGGGTAAGTGCCTGGGAACAGACCCATGCCCCGGTCTCTGGGCCTAGAGATGCTCTGTCCCACGCCTGCTGCCTTGAGTGCTGCCTCGGAGACACAGCATCTGGCTTGATTTCTTTTAAATCACAATTTCTCCCCCTGTTCTCCTTGCAAATTCTTTTCTTTTTGAAACTGATTGGCCAGGAAGCAGAAATGGGGAAAAAAAGAAGTGGGATGGGAAGGGAAGAAACAAACAAACCCACAAGGGAAATCGTACTCCGGGAAACTGGACTGTCTCCCCCAAAGTAAAACAAAGAGGGATCCTGCCCCGCCCCAAAAGGCATTTAAAACCAGGAAGAAAAAGTGAAAATGAAAAGCACAAAGAACCCCCCACGCCCCCCGGGATGGACGTCAGAGCCAGGCTGGACAAGGGCTGTCCAGGACCATCCACCTGCTCTGGGCAGAGGCTGGAGCACCCAAGAGCAGTCCCTAGCCTGTGTCCCCAGCCCAGGGCAGGCCAGTCAGGGCAGTTGGAGGGACTGGGCCCCAGGGAGGATGAGAAGGAGCAGGGGGCGTGGCCTCATGGTGAAGGGGCGGGGCTAAGGCCCAGCTAACAAACACCCGTGGGTGCCACAGGGAGACGAGGACACAAACTCTGCATTTCAGGACTGTGCACCCTGGCTCCTCCCCTGCCTCATGGGGATTGTGGGCGAGGGACCCAGACCACAAGTGACAGGGCCCGACACTTCCCTTTCAGACAGGCTGTGCCCCTCACCCTGGCATCAGGGCAGTGGAAGGGGAGTTGCCTGTGGCTGGCTGGGAGCCCTGTCCTGGCTGAGCAGAGCCCTTTAGCAGGAGAGAGCCCCTGATGCTGGATGCTCTGACACCCCCACCCCAACGTGAACACCCACAGGGCTGCAGCCTCCAGCTTCCTGTGCAAACTCCCAGCCCAGCCTGACCCCCAGTCGCTATGGCGATGGTCACCAACCCGTCAATCGTGACCAACTGGTCAAATTGCGAGGGTGCGAACAGTCGTTCATGAGCTGTTTGGGAGGCCCCCCTCTGATTTCCCCCACCCCAAGGAGTCCCACTGCCCACCTCCAGTGACAATGGAGATAGTGGCGGCATCCCGTGAGGTGGATGGGAGTCCAGCCACGCGCCACTTCTGGGGGTTCTGGAAGTGCAGTGGCTGCTCCTCTCCCCCAGGTCTGTGGTGTGCTGAGAACTGGAGTGGCATGGTGTGGTGTGGGGGGGGGGTCTCCAGAGGAGGCGTGTACCAGGGCTTTCCCTCCTCGGGGGAGAGGGGGGAGTCATGCACAGAGGAGGCACACGCTGGGGCTTTCCCTTGGCTCCCAGGAATTGCATCCCCAGGCTGGGCAGGGGCAGCCCCAGGGACTCGCATGCACCTTTCCCACCCCTTCCCCTTCCCAGCCGGAAGCTGCAGCACAAGCTCCCTGCTCTGCGGTGGGAAGGGGCCACAGAAAATTGGCTCGTGTGCTGCTGGTGTCCCGCAAGCTGCAGGTTTCCAACCCCCAAAACCCTGCTGAGTGCTGGCCGCTCCGGGGGAATATGGGACAAAGTCAGAACACTGGGAACAGCTTTTAAATATGGGACTGTCCCCTTCCAGGAACATGGCGCTGCCTCCCCCCCGCCCCCCCCACACACACACATGAACACCTTGCTTAGGGGGTTGTCAAGGGTGTCAGCTCCCCTGACTGGGGTTCAAAACCTTGAATCCTTCACAGCCGGATACTTGACTGTATGTTTTCATCACAAGGGGGGGACTTTTTTACACTTTGCTCCCAATATCCCATAAGGGCCTGTGTCCTAGGCTATGTCTAGACTGCAGGCTTCTTTCGAAAGAGGCTCTTTCGAAAGCATCTTTCGAAAGAGCCACTTTCGAAAGATCGCGTCTAGACTGCAGGCGGATCTTTCGAAAGAGCAATCTGCTTTTTCGAAAGAGAGCACCCAGCAAGTCTGGATGCTCTCTTTCGAGGAAGCCCTATTTACATTGAAGAACGCCTTCTTTCGAAAGAGGAACTTTCGAAAGAAGGCGTTCTTCCTCGTGAAACGAGGTTTACCGCCATCGAAAGAAAAGCCGCGTTCTTTCGAAATAATTTCGAAAGAACGCGGCTTGAGTCTGGATGCAGGGGAAGTTTTTTCGGGAAAAGGCTACTTTTCCCGAAAAAACCCCTGAGTCTGGACACAGCCCTAGTCTCCTGGGAAACAACCCTTGTGTTTTGGGAGAAGTTGTTTATGAACGTCACAGTGAATAGAAATTCATTCATTCATTCATTAAAATGCAGCTTCCATTTTTTCAAGGGAGAGAATATTTGCAACACGCACACACTATCCCGTGAGAACGGAGAAACTCACATAAACCCACCTTCACCAAGGCCACAGAGAAATCTAACAATAAACAATCCTAAGTCTCAACTACGTCTCCCAGCCAGGGAAAAACAACAGACACCTACCAGGTACTGCTGGCTTCTCTGCTCACTGGTCTCCTTTAACCCCAGCAGCTTCGCTCTCCTTTCCCTCAGAGTCGCCACATGGGCCTGGAGTTTTTTCCTGTACAACAGAAATGAGTTAGTGGGTTTATTTTGGAGCGGTGACTGTGTTTGTAGGGGGCGTTTTCCCACCCAAGCTGCAAGACAATTCTCGGTCTCCCTAGACAGACTCGGTGGGGGAGGTGATATCTTCCACCTGTTGGTGAGAGAGCCGAGCTTTGGGGCTTTCACAGGGCTCAGCTCTGGGGAACAGACTCTTTCCTGCGCCTGAACATGTGGTGGCCACGAGACTCCCTCCCTGTCTCCATGCCACTCTGGGCCCCTTTGCACACATAGGCCCTTGCCTAGCTATGGGAGCTTCAACCACCGTGTTTTCAAAGCAGAGTTAGTAGAGCGAGCCCCAAACTGTTCCCTACCATGCCTACCACCAAATCAAGTCCAGCAGCTCCCTTAAGACCTCTGTGCTGTATCTGCTGCATGGAGCCTGCTTAAAGGACGCCTTTTGCCTTGTAACTAACACACGCCTGTTGTGTCGGACAAATGTTCTTTTATGCTCAGAGATTAGCTTCTGCATTCTGCAATGTGTCTTCTCTAGCGTCTGCCCTTCCCTTGTTTTCTTGGAGAGGATGCAACAGTGAGCTTGAGGCCCACTCCCCTGGCTCATCCAACTGTTCAGCTAGAACAGATCTGAAGGCGAAAACATAACGGAATGACATTCCATGAGCAAATGCAACCCGCCCGCATGGGCAGGGTGCGGTTAAATGGGCAGAGGAGAACGATGCTGCAGAAGATGCGTGGAGCATGAGGAGAGGATAACGTGCATGGAATGTGAAACCAAGACCCAGGAGCAGATCTTGAGGCAGCAAACAGAGCGGCTGACATGCCTGTACAGGCATGGGAGGGGCCGGATTTCTCAGCAACAGTATGGTTATTGCTTGTGGTGCATGGCAGATCGGAGACAGGGCTGTGTAAAATATACAGGTCAGCACATTTAATATGCTCCTACCCTGACATAAAATTTTAGGGAGCTCACGGGAGGCTGCTACAACAATGGGAATGCTGCTTATACTGAGGTCTAACCCAGTCAATAGACGGCAAAACCTTCCCTTTAAACGTCCAAAAGCTCTTTCTACCACCATTCTGCATTTGCTCGGCCTATAGCTGAGCTGCTTCCTACTGATGTCCAGGCTGCCTGCGTACTGCTTCAGGGGCCACAGCAAGAAGGGGAGGCTGGGCTTCTAAGAATCACAATTGGCATTTCAATGCCTCCGATGCAAGATTTCCAGGTGGGAAGAAAATTCCACCTTGTACCTTTCTGACTAAACCAAAGTTCCTATAGATGCGCATGTCATGCTCCTTTCCTGACCATCCCATATTGATGCCAGTGAAACGGCCTTTGTGATC
The DNA here is from genome assembly GCF_049634645.1 of Pelodiscus sinensis. Taxonomy (NCBI): domain Eukaryota; kingdom Metazoa; phylum Chordata; order Testudines; family Trionychidae; genus Pelodiscus; species Pelodiscus sinensis. The sequence goes on from NW_027466036.1 coordinate 1,048,314, forward strand.
CACCAAAGCCCATGGCACCAGCAAGAACTACCACTTCCCAGTTATGAGCTCTTTGGGATAGTGGCCAGGTATCAAGATAGGAATGTATGTTTCATCTGCCACCCCACCACCATTAGGGAACTGCATTGCAGCAAAGCCATCCACTATGGCCTGCATGTTTCCCAGAGTTACTGTCCTTCGTTGCTACTTGGATCACTGGCTGCTTGGATCACAGCAGCCTCCCACCGTCTTATTCCTCCGCTCTGAATTAATTTCCAGCTGACCGGTAGCTGCCTGGCCTTGCTAACTTCCACATGGCTATTACCACTCGCTTCTCAACTATCAAAGCCAGTCTCATTCTGGCACTGCTGCACCTCAGGGAAGGAAACCTCCATGAAAGTCGCCTTATGCATGCACAAGTTTTGCAGCCACTGGTCGTTGTCCCATAGCTGCAGTCCTGCCAGTCTCTGCTTGTCGCCTGGGTCCAGAACTGGCATTTCTCTCTGTCAGAAGAATCGATTGCCGCTAGCATCTCCACTCAGGTGTTTCACTCACCTCTGTGTTCATGGCCTCCGCACGTTCTTCTTGCTCTAGCGGCTCCTGGCTAGGCCCTGGACATAAGTTGTGAATTGTTTGCAGTGATGACCATCGCTCTTTACTGCTGAACGGGATCCATGTTTACCTTGTGATGGTGTCTACCCAGATAACCTGGGGGAAAGAGTGTGAAAAGGTTGTTTGCCGTAAGAACATAAGAATGGCTGTACTGGGTCAGACCAAAGGTCCATCTAGCCCAGTATCCTGTCTGCCGATAGTGACCAGCACCAGGTGCCCCAAAGAGGCTGGACCGAAGGCAATGATCAAGCAATTTGTCTCTTGCCATCCCTCTCTAGGGATGGCCGTCGACGGAGGCATGTAGATTAGACAGATCGGCATAGGGAAATGAAGCCGCGATTAAAATAATCGCGGCTTCATTTAAATTTAAATGGCTGCCCCGCTCTGCTGATCAGCTGTTTGTTGGCAGATCGGGGCAGTCTGGATGTGCCGCGGTCGACAAGGAAGCCTTTGTCGATCGGCGCAGGTATGCCTCGTGAAACCAGGTTTACCTGCGCTGATCGACAAAGGCTTCCTTGTCGACCGCGGCGCGTCCAGACTGCCCCGATCTGCCGACAAACTGCTGATCAGCTGTTTGTCGGCTCAGCGCGGCAGCCATTTAAATTTAAACGAAGCCGCGATTATTTTAATCGAGGCTTCATTTCCCTTTTTCGAATAAACTAATCTACATGCCTCCGTCGACAGAGGCATGAAGTTTAAACGTACCCTAATAGATTAGTAATACAGGATTTCCCTTTACAGAACCCATGTTGACTTTTGTTCAACAAATTATGTTCTTCTACATGCCTCACAAATTTATTCTTTACTATTGTTTCGACTAAATTGCCCGGTACTGAAGTTAGACTTACCGGTCTCTTGCTATGTTTTTTAATTTGGGGTATACATTTAAGTTGGGCCTCTATTATAGTGTCTTTAAAAAGTTTCCATGCAGCTTGCAGGGATTTGGCTCTAGTCATTGTGCCTTTTAATTTCTGTTTAACTAACCTCCTCATTTTTGTGTAATTCCCCTTTTTGAAATTAAGTGCCAGGGTGTTGGACTGCTGGGGTGTTCTTCCCACCACAGGCATGGTAAATGTTATTAAATTATGGTCATTATTCCCAGTCGGTCCTGTAACAGTTATCTCCTGGACCTGATCCTGCACTCTACTCAGATCTAAATCGAGTATTGCCTCTCCCCTGGTGGGTTCCTGCACCAGCTGCTCCAAGAAGCAGTCATTTAAGCCATTGAGAAATTTTCTCTCTGCTTCTCTTCCTAAGGTAACATGTATCCAGTCAACATGGGGATAATTAAAATCCCCCATTATTATAGAGTTCTCTATTTTGGTAGCCTCGCTAATCTCCCTCAGCATTTCAATGTCAATATCGCTGTCCTGGTCAGGTGGTCGGTAATATATCCCAACTGCTAATTTCTTATTATTGGAGCATGGAATTACTATCCATAGCGATTCTATGGAACATGTTGATTCATTTAATATTTGTATTTCATTTGATTCTACATTATCTTTCACATACAGTGCCACTCCGCCACCCACCCGGCCTGCTCTATCCTTTCGATATATTTTATATCTCGGTATGATTGTGTCCCACAGATTTTCCTCATTCCACCAGGTTTCAGTGATGCCTATTATGTCAATCTCCTCCTTTAATACGAGGTACTCTAGTTCACCCATCTTATTAGTCAGACTCCTAGCATTTGTGTAGAAGCACTTTAAAAATTTGCCACTGCTTATTTGTCTGCCCTTCCCTGATGCATTGGATTCCTCTGTATGCGGTTGTTTGTCTGCTCTGGCCTATGGTTTGTCGTCTCCCCTCCTCTCTTTCTGACTATAGCTTAAAGAATCTCTATCGATGGATTCTCCTCTAAGAGAAGTCTCCCTCCGATTTACGTGCATCTCCGCACCAATTGGCTTTCCCCCATCTCTTAGTTTAAAAAGTGCTCTACGGCCTTTTTAAGGTTTAGTGCCAGCAGTCTGGTTCCACCCTGGTTTAGGTGGAGCCCATCCTTCCTGTATAGGCTCCCCCTCTCCCAAAAGTGTCCCCAGTTCCTAATAAATCCAAACCCCTCTTTCCTACACCATCGTCTCATCCACGCATTGAGACTCTGAAGCTCTGCCTGCCTACCTGGCCCTGCGCATGGAACTGGAAGCATTTCCGAGAATCCCACCATAGAGGTCCTGGATTTCAGTCTCTTTCCTAGCAGCCTAAATTTGGCATCCAGGACATCTCTCCTACCCTTTCCTATGTCATTGGTACCTACATGTACCACAACCACCGGCTCCTCCCCAGCACTACACATAAGTCTATGTAGATGCCTCGAGAGATCTGCAACCTTTGCACGAGGCAGGCAAGTGACCATACGGGTCTCCCGGTCATCACAAACCCAACTATCTATGGGTATGTCTACACTACAAAGTTAGTTCGAACTAACGTTAGTTCGAACTAACTTTCATAGGCGCTACACTAGCGCTCCGTTAGTTCGAATTTAATTCGAACTAGTGGAGCGCTTAGTTCGAACTAGGTAATCCTCATTCCACGAGGATTAAGCCTAGTTCGAACTTACTAGTTCGAATTAAGGGCTGTGTAGACCCTTAATTCGAACTAGTGGGAGGCTAGCCCTCCCCAGGTTTCCCTGGTGGCCACTCTGGCCAACACCAGGGAAACTCTATTGCCCCCATCCCGGCCCCGGACCCCTTAAAGGGGCATGGGCTGGCTACGGTGCCCGTGCCAGGTGCAAGCCTGCCAGCACCCAGCCAGCAGACCCTGTGTGACGTAGTGGGGGTACCTGGCTGGTTTCTATGCTGCTGGCTCTGGGGTAACCCCCACTGGCTGCCGTGGGTACCACGACCCAGCAAAACAGGATGAGTCACTATGCAAACCAGTGGCCAGACACCCCCCATGGAGAGGAACAAAGGGAGGTGGATGCTGCCCTGGCTGGGGGGCAGGGCTGGAAGAGGGTGAGTTAGTTCCTGGCTGGAAGGCAGGGAATAAGGAGCTGGGGAGGGGGCTGGGACTCCCCTATCTCAAGGGGGGGCACTGAGGCCTCTTAGCCCCAGTTCCTGTAACCAGATTACATCTGTGCTGTGCTGTGCTGTGCTGTGCTGGAGGAGCAATAAACCACCCTCAATTCCACTGGCTGGTGCAGTCTGTTTGTGCCATTTCGGGGTGCAGGAGAAGGGGAACCCCCAACGCGCGGTCACACCCTGCACCTGGCACGGATCGAGCCACCCACCCGATGCCCCCCAGCCTTCCCCCTCTTCCCGGGACCAGGCTGGCGGCTCCCGGGAGCTTGCCCGGGACCGCAAGAGGCGGGCACCCGCCTGGGCTAGTGCAGACATCGTGGACCTCGTCCACGATCTCCGCACTAGGCACAGGAAAGTGGCCGGCTTCGGCAGGAGAGCTGCCAGCCTGGCCACCCAGGAGCAGGTGTGCATGAAAATCAAGGTGGTCCACTGAGACCCCCGACCCTGAGCCCTGAGCTCTGAGCTTACAATGGCCGTACTGGGTCAGACCAAAGGTCCATCTAGCCCAGTAGCCTGTCTGCCGACAGTGGCCAACACTAGGTACCCCGGAGGGGATGGACCGAAGAAAATGACCAAGCCATTTGTCTCGTGCCATCCCTCTCCAGCCTTCCACAAACTTTGGGCAGGGACACCACTCCTACCCCCTGGCTAATACCACTCCATGGACCCAACCTCCATCACTATATCTCACTTCTCTTTAAACTCTGTTCTAGTTCTAGCCTTCACAGCCTCCTGCAGCAGGGAGTTCCACAGGTTGACTCTTTGCTTTGTGAAGAACAGCTTTCTGTTACTAGTTTGAAGCCTGCTACCCATTCCTTTCCTTTGGTGTCCTCTAGTCCTTCTATTATGGGAACTAATGCAGAACTTTTCTTTATGCACCCTCTCTACACCACTCATGCTTTTATAGACCTCTATCATATCCCCCCTCAGTCTCCTCTTTTCTAAGCTGAGAAGTCCCAGTCTCTTTAGCCTCTCTTCATATGGGACCTGTTCCAAACCCCTCATCATTTTAGTTGCCCTCCCCTCTCCCACCCTCTCTCTTCCCCTCTCCCACCTCCTTTTCCCAGTCTCCCCCAGTTTTGTTCAATAAAGAGAGATTCTATTTTTGAACACACGTTTTCTTTATTTTGTACATCAGGAAGGGGGGCTAGGGAAGGGTAAGTGGAAGGAGGTGAGGGAGGAATGGGGTACGAGCCCCCGATGGGGAGGACTGGGCTGGCTCTGCGGGCTTCTGGGGGTGGAAGCTCTCCTGCAGCCCCCCAATTGCCCCCCTCCCCACATGGCAGCCTGCAGCAAGTGCAGCCGGTCTGATGGCCGAGTGCTGTGATGTGCCCAATGTGGGCACTCAGGGCACTCCAAGCCAGGACTGCTTCGCAAGCGGGGCACCCCTGAGAACTGTCTGTCCGGGGTGGGGGTCGGGTCACTTTAAGCACAGCCCTTGGCTAGCCTGTGACAGCAGCTCCATGCTCTACGTCCTCATCTGATGCCCTGCCGGCACTGCTTCCAGCCAGCCTTAACCGCGGTTCAGGGTCCACTTAATGTGGACATGCTAGTTCGAATTAGCAAAACGCGAATTCGAACTAGTTTTTTAGTCTGGATGCATTAGTTCGAATTAGCTTAGTTCGAATTAGCGCTGTAGTGTAGACGTACCCCCATTGGCTGCCCAGGGCCCTGGCTTTGCGAGAGTCTCGGAACGTCTTCCCAGGTGTCTCTGGGCTGGACTCTGCTACGGAAGCTGATGTCCTTTGTGAATACCCACCCCACGGCCCAGCCCCGGCTCCAAAGAGCTGCTCCCGTGTGTTGTACGTACCGTGGCAGGATGAAGAGTCCTTCTGTGTCGGTGCCGCTCCCTAATCAAAACGCACCCCACACGAGGGTCGCAAGCTTCTGCAGCCATTTAAAATGTTCATTCAGGACGATCGCTGTGGTCCTGTCTGATCTTAAAGGCACTTCCTGGAAAGCTGAAAGAAAGAGGAAATGGCTTGGAAAACTCACAGAGCTGCTGTCACAGGTGGCTGGGAAATCTTTGCTTCCGAATGGCCTTTGCCACGGGAACACGACAGCAACCGTAACTCTGGCATTTAGGTGCAGAGCAACAAAGGGGTTTTGGCTCCTAACTTCTACCGAATCCTTTGTGCAATTGTGCCACCTTCAGTGCTCCAGAGGTGGCAGGGAAAGGTGTTTCCTGGGGGCCCGCACGGGATGGCCTAGGAGCCAAGAACCCAACTCTGGGTGAAGGTCCTTGGCCTACAGCCTCTCTAGTGGAGGGGAGCAGGTGGTGGAACTTTTTGTGACAGAGGGTAAGAATCCTTCTCCTCCTCCTACTGACTAGTCATCTTCAGTTCTGGGCGGCCTCCCTTGAGAGCCTTTGTGTTCTTATCCCCATTTTACAGGTGGGGAAGGTGAGGCACAGAGTTGCTCCTGGTGGCTCAAATCTCCTGACTCCCATTCTTACATTGACCAGCAAGACCATTCTTCCCCCTTAAGCACTGTCCCCAGACAGAGACAGACACTGGGGCAGCTGTGTTCAGGCCTCATACTGCCCACAGATGCCCGAACGCCCAGAGCTGTTTCCTTACCTTCACACAGGCGGAAGATGCCATCTGCACTCACTGTCTCCGCCAACAGGTAGACGAAATGGTGGATGGTCTCTCCTAAACAGACAAGGAATACCCCGGAGCTCAGGACTTTTCAACATCATCCCTGAAAATTGCTAAAGATTCAGCCATTCCCACAAGACAGCCCTTGGGAAATTCAATACCCGGCCCTTCGATGTGGCACGAAGCACATGGGAGAAAGCATCCGACCCCAGAAGTCACTGAAAGGCCGATTGCAAAGGAGACTGAAATTACATCTTGCTGGTTTCCTGGAGATGTGGCCAAAAAGTTGTGGGCAGGAGAAGTTGGAAGGGACCAAATGGCAAAGTGGCTCCCTCCAGCTTGCAGTAAATGTGAATTCTGGCACACGCAGATCCCCACTGTCGGATTCTGGTGCTTGTCAGGCAGGGTGCGTTGATTTAAATCAAGTTTCCCACTGGTATTACTTTTCAAATTTCTTCAAACACTAGTGCAAATCTCCTCAGTGACACATCGTAATTTATAGCTGGGAGTAGCATTTTACACCAGCTAAGAGAGCACCCTGTGTGTCATTCTGGTAGATAACCTGACTTCTGTTAATTTAGGAAATAGCACATGATCACCAGTGTTAAGCTGCAGACCTTGAAGCAGCATGTTAGGGATGGGAAGGACTAAATCATACACAAAACCACAATAGGGCTGATATTTTATTCAACTAACTCTTCCATGTTATATCCATGTTTCACATTTGCAGTTGCAGGAGGCTCCTGAGTTGCTGGCTGATGCTTGTCCTGAAACCCCTTTCGGTTCATGTTCATTTTTTATTAATTCAAACAGACGTGTCCCCAGAATGCTAAATGTGCGGCGTCCTTACGACTTCTGCAGGGAGCTCTCCTCTTCCCCCCTCCCACTGGCATTGTGATGCAGCTCTTAAGCCAAGTGACCCAAAAAGCTAAGTTGTGCTTGGGAGACACTTAATTTGGCTGTAAGCCCACTGAAAGACGTATAGCGGGGGGACCTTTGGGAAAGCTGAGTTCTGCCTGGCCCAGGCTCACCACCACACAAGCAGAGAACAAAACATATCGGATCCGGGCTATGTCTGTCTGTGCCCATGTGTCTCAGCGGGATGACAGACAATGAAAGCCCAGAACTGACAAGGAGGAAGAGATGCTGGTTAGGCTGGAGAGACTAGAGCCATTAATGCGATTGGATGAGACTGTCGGGATGGGCAGCGCATGTTTGTGATAACATCGTAACCTATTGAACTGATTGTTCAATGAAACTAGTGAAAATTCCCCCTGGTCCCAGAGAACGGAGTGGGAAGTGGAAAAAGAGCTTTGAAGGAAGCACGGGAAAAGCTCACGTGGGTTTGCTCTGCTTACCGATGAACAGGGCTGCAGAATGTCGGATGGACGGCTGGGAGCTTTCCAGATACTTTAAAGCCTGGAACAGGAGCCTGGGGATGTTCCTCTCGTTATTCTCCATCTAGGAACAGAGCAGGGAGAAATGCTCAGTGCAGACAACGTGATCTGCCCACAGCGGGCAGGCCAGGGCTGCTGAAGCTCAGAGGGAGGGCAGGGCAAGAGCCAGTAGGAGCCCAGACGATGGAGCTGCCCCTCTCGGAAGGGCCGGATGCAGAGGGTGCCCAGCAGTCCCAGTGTCCTAACCCCACAGGGCCTGCAGGGCAGCAGGGGAGTGGAGGGCAGGAGCAGGGTGCACAGCCGCTGTGCCCACCCCACAAGCAAAAGGGGCAGGACCCCACGGGAGCCCTTCTAGGAGGGGCTGCCTCTGATGTCCCTGCGTGACGAGCGGGGTGGAGAACCCCCTGGGTGCCCGGGGGTGGGGCTAGAAAGGTCTCCCTGAGCTCCCCACTCACTGCTCTGCGGGCCCAAAGAACACACCTACCAGGCACTTCCCGACGCACGGCAAGAGCTGCGAGGAGCCGTCCCAGGCCAGGCTGCAGAAGAGACTCTTCCGATTGGCCCAGCCGAGGAACACGGCGCAGCGGAAGAGGGTCACTTTGCAGCTCTGCAGCACAAGGGGAGAGCGAGGGGCCTCGCTGAGAGAGGGAGCGTCTGGGGCACGTCCCCTCCTCCCTGCTCCTTGGGCTCCTGCTCTCGCTGCCAGGGGAGGTTCCTGCCCCTTGTTCCCAAAGGGAGGCTGCTCAGGGGAGGGGCTGAGAACTGGCTGGCGAGAGCCGGACGGGATCTCCACAGCTCAGCCCTTCTGCGCAGAGACGGCAACGGCAGCGCCAGGCCGCTCTGGGACCCCAAGGGGTCTGAGCCCAGGGGCCCTCCCCTGTGGCCCCTGCACGTCCCCAGTGGCCCTGGCTGGGCAGGGGCTCTGGAGACGGGTGGGGCCCAGGGGACTCTGGCGCTTTGCTCTCTGGAAATACCGAGCGCGGCACTTACCAGGATCACGCTCTGCTCCTCGTCTGCCAGGTGGAGCAGCAGCGGGAGCAGGCAGCTGGTGAGTTCCTGCTGCACGGCCGCTTTGTCTGGGTCCTTCACCCCCGCTCAGCATGGTGCCCAGCAGGGAAATGGCGGCTGAGCGGACACTGCCCCTCTCCTGGCAAGGACACGCGGGGGCGGGGAAGCCGGTGAGAGCCGGGCCGTGTCCCTGGCCACAGAGGCTGCTCTGGGCTCCCCTCCCGGGGCCCTGGGGCCTGGCGCTCACGCCTGCCCCCTTGGGGAGCAGCAGCAGGCGGGGGAGGATCTGGGGACAGGAGGTTCGGGGGGGAGGCTGCAGCAGGGCTGGGAGCTTGGTGCTCAGGTTGGCCCAGAAGGTCTCTGCCAGGGAGGGGGCTGCGTCGGAGACGCCCCACCCTTGGCAGGGGCCCCCTTGGGTGCTGCGTGGCCGGCCTGAGGGGGGAAGGGGCTGGGCAGGGACATAGCAGGGCGGCAGGGAGAGGAGGGAGGGGGAATGTGCTTCTCCGGGGTTCCCAGCCTTACGTGGTCAATGAGCGGGCGCAGGCTGGCTGCCATGTCCTGGGAGATGGAGCCAAGCCCCTCCCCGGCGAGCAGGTAGATGGCGTCTGCCGCCTCCGTCATGGCCTCCAGGACAGTCCTTGCGTCCGTGGCGCAGAACATGGCGATGGTCCCGGGCAGCTGGGCCCGTATCAACTGCCCCTGTGGGAATGCAGAAGGCAGCTCCCCACTGTCCTGGGACGCAGCCTGGGGCAGGGGCTGGACCCTCCCTCCCCATCGGCCAGATCCCAGGGACGGCCCAGCCCCCAGCAGGGGAGAAAGTCCTTCTCCTGCCGCTCCGCCAGGTGCTTTGCACCCCTGGCCCTTGAGCAGAGCCTGCCCTGTCGCCTGCTGAGAGCCGCTCCAGGCCCCGCCCACCGAGCTCTGACCCCGCCCCCCGACTCCTCTGCCGTTGCCAAGTCTGGGCTTTGTTGCCCGACTCCCAACCCCCCACTGCCCTGAGCGACGACCTGAGTCTCCTTCCCCTCCCCACTGCCTCCACTGACCATGCTCTGCCAACGCGTGGGAGCAGGGACACCCCCTTGCGCCTGGTTTGCTCAGTATCGCACCCCAGGAACTGGGCGCTGGGAGCACCACAGGCTTCCTCAGTCCCCTGGTGTCAGATCGGGGCTCCCTGGGGCACTGCTGAGAGGCAAGTCAAAGGCAAACTCCTCAGAGACAGGGCGACTTCCAGCCCACGACTGGGGCCCTCCCTCTGAGGCACCAAACCAGCCACACAGAGCACTGCTGTTCCCCACACTGGCTAGCCAGCAGTCACCCCAGCAAGCCCTGAGATGCGCCCTCACCTTCCCCGGCCAGAAGAGAACACTGGCCAGGCCTCGCAGACAGAGCCTCCGTATCGCAGGGTTGTTGTCTCGGCTCCATTCCATCAGGTGTTCCTGGAGGTCTGATTTGGTGACAGTGCTGAGGATGGAAGGACTCTGGAGAAACTGGAAAGAGAAAATCAGCGTCAGGCTAAGGAGCAGAAATCTGCCTTTGCTCTGTGCCTGCTCCATCATCTTTGCCAACTGGCCACTTTCTGCTGCACAAAATCTCTGGAGTGAAGGAGCCAGTGGCTGGTGTTTGAAATGGTCCATTCCTAGAAGGGCAACTAATCTACAAGCGCCTAATGAACTCCAGGGACAGAGGACTCTCTGGGGACCGCTAAGCGTCCTGGGCAGAGCGCTGTGGCAGAGGAAAAAGAAACCCCCGGGGAAGGCGAGGAGAGAGGACCGGGCTTGGGGTGCTGGAGAAACATCTCCTCTTGTCACATGGTCCCAGGGAGGTGCATGCAGCCAGGAGCAATCTCACCCTGCCCCCCTCCACTCTGCCCAGTCCCACTAGTATCTGCGTGGGCAGAAGAGCTGGCTGGCTGTGAGATTGCTGAACCGCTGGCCATGGGCCCCAGCCCCTATTGGCCCAGGAGGGGTCTGAGCTGCTCTGCACAAGCCCACGTGTGCCAGGCCGCTCCGGACTCTCACCTCGGTGCAGAAAGTCAGGGCGATTTCTCTCAGCGCCTCCTCCTCCTCCCGACTCTGCACGATGGCGATGGCCTCTCTGAGAACCACAGGGACCTGTGGGTTCCGGTGCTCGACCATGGTTCTGGAAGAGCAAAGGGAAAGTCCCCGGGATTACCAAAGGGAGAGACAGTCCCTCCCCCATTGCGGGGCTGAGAGGGCCGGCTGGGGCAGAGGAGGATCTCCCGCCCAACTCCCATTGCCCAGACAGGCCGCAGGAAGAGGAAACTTGAGACTCCTACCTTGCGATCAAGCCCACCCCTCGGGAGAAGTGATGGCGGGAGGCGATCATTTCCCAGCCCTGCTGTAACTGGATACTGGCAAATTCCTTCCAGTATCTGGGCATGGAAAAGAGGGTCTTCACGGCCTCCAGGGACGTGCTAAACTCAAAAAGAAAAAAAAATCCTGGTGTCAGAAATCTACTGCAGCCCAACCCGCTCAAGGCCTGGGGCACAAGGCATGGTCAGCAGTAGCCGGTTTCCCCCGGGATGGACCCAGCACCCTGTCGGGGCTCACTGAGGTTTTGGCAGGTGGCGACACTGCAGCTTCTGCAGATGCTCGGTGCCCTCGCTCCCAATGGTCCAACACCCGACTCTTCGCTGGGGCCGGCACCAGGTCACTGGGCACATGGGCCAGATCCTTAGTTGGTGCGAGGGAGCAAAACTCTGCCCGTTTGCAGCAGCTGAGGTGCCTTCGGGCTCCCCGGCTCCCCCCAGGGGAGTCCACACGGAATCAGCTTCATGGTCCCTCTTGCTCCTGCCTGCCTGTGACACGGCCCCCCTGCCGGGCCGGGCCCCAGTGCTGCCGGCCTTGCTCTCTCTGCATGTGCTCTGGCGACCCTGCCCTGGGCTGGGGCCTTGTGGGGCCGAGGCCCTAACACTTCGGCAGGTGGCGCATGGGGAGGTACCGACGTGGTCCCTGCCTGTGCTGGGAAGGAGCCGGCCTGTGGGCGGGGTCAGAGGAGCAAGCGTGACTCACAAGCACACGGGTGCCCAGCACCGCTCCCCCCAGACAGACCTGCCCAGAACTGCGCCTGGGCTCCGCAGGGGCCGTGTGTGACCTGCGGGTGCAGCAGATCAAATCTGTTCCTCCCCTTCCTTTCTGCCGTTACCTCAAGGGGCTGAGGTGGCTGGATCCCTCAGGGCTGGATTTCTGGCTGGCCGTCCAGGTCCCTGGCAGGCGCAGGTCCAGCACATGCTGCACCTGCCTGACGCAGAGGAGGAGCAAGTGGGGAAACATTTGCAAGATGGCTTCTCGGTATCCCCACAGGAAAAAGATCTCATAGAGCGTGTCCATAGCCTGGAGTCAGAACGAGACAGAAAAGTCACTGAGCTGTCCCCACCTCCCATCCGCTCCCATGGCATTTTGCTGTCATGCTGGTGCCGTTTCTCACATCCTTGTGGCTTCTGAGGAAGGAGGGTTAGTTCCTCGGGGGGAGGGGAGATGTGATGGCCCCTGACCCGTCTTCCATTGCTAGAATGGGCGCAGAAGGGAACCTCTTGGAAAGATCAGAAGAGTCCAGCTGACATTATTCCCCATTATCTCTCTCCATGGCCTAGCCCTCGCCCTTCCCCTTCCCAGGCCTGACCGGAGGGGGCGACACCATCATGAGGAGACCCAAACTTCTAGGCGCATGTACAGGGCATCCCACGATTCCTCTGCTGCCTGAGTAACTCCAGTGCCACAAGCAGCAGGGAGCCGGGGCGATGCCGGGAGGTCGATGCAGTTTCAGTCCAGACCCCACGTTGCTCCCGGCGACTGACTTTCCAGCAGCTCATGGTTTGCAGGTCCTCGTTTTCATTCCCCCATCGTGCAGGGCTGCTTGTGTGTTCTGGGCCTGTAGTAAAAACTAAGTGTGCTTCTTCCCCTCCATTGCTTAAGCTCGATACAGAGGATGAGACAACCTGACTGCAGAGGAGTCATCCATAACTATCAATGAGTACCCCTACTCATGAGAAGATGGGATAATTGGCAGATTGACGAGCCTTAGAGCGGAGCAAGCCCCCCGAAAGGACGATTGACAACAGGATGAACCTTCGAGAGATGTTCTGGGAACACTCACATCAAAAGATAACATTCCGGTCACAAGCGGACAGAGCGAGATCCATGGATTTTAACAAGAAGGAGGAATATATAAAGCAGGGCGCTTTGCTATGGAACTTTGCGTTCGTCTGCCACACTATCTGGAGAGGAGTATCGGATCGATCGACCGACAAGGCCCTGCTCCCCCCTGTGCTCAATCTACCTGGCCACTAGATGGACACAGACTCTGGACTGGTAACTATATCATCTGGCAGAGCTGTGTATGCATGATGTTTTGTGTGTAGGTGTGTGTTTGAAAAGCATAAGCAACTGTTGTATTCTCAATCAATGCGGCGTACTGCCTTTGCCCCATAAAAGATCTCGTGTGCTTCGTTTAAGCATAACAGCGTAGCCCACTAGCAGGAGGGTAGACTAATGGCTTGTGCTGCTCTTCTAGAAGGGTGCCACCAGATCTAAGTTCCTTGCTGATCTCAAACCAGGACCCCTGGGGCCAGCACTGAGATTGACCATCTCCCTGGCTTGTGTCTGCCCCTTGCTGCCAGGCCTTGGAGGGTTGGGTCACTCCTTTGCTCTTGGAGAACATCCCCCCAAGATCCCAAACTACTTCACCAGGGTCAATGGGAACTTCTGCCGGGTCGGGTTCGAATCCTCCTGCCCCAGTTAGAGGGACCCCGACCGTGCTGCTTCTTTGACTCTCTCAGATGCCCCGGCTTGGGGTCTGGCTTCCCTGGCTCCTCTGAGGCCACGTAGTCCTCAAGCAGGGAGACAGTTTCAGCGAGGGCACCGGGCGGTGTCGCTGCGCCCATTCCTGCCTGCCCCCGGCAGGATCCGTGTCACGGGCGCGATCACAGAAGACTCCTTGGGGGCGTTTCCCAGAGCGCTGGCAAAGCCGCTGACACTCGCTTCTTGGCACTCAAGAGCTTCTCGCTACACTGTCCTGCTGGGCCAGGTCTCCTGGTCTCCCCCAGCCGAGGCACAGAGCAGAGACCCTCCCCCGCCCCCAGAGCTATACAGACATTGAGTCTATTGTGGTCTGAGGTCACAACTGTTTACACAACGCTTGACAGTGAACAAAAGTGATTTTATTAAGCACAAGCTGTGGGATTTATGTGTTTGCAAGTGAGAAAGGGCAGAGCAAAGTGAATTACAAATGTCAAATAAGAAGAAACGCATCCGTAGTTTTAACACACACTCGAGCCTCTTACAAACACACCATCCAACTGTTCTTATTGGGTTAAACCTCCCAGCAAGGTCAGGTCTTTTCCCTGGGGTCTCTGGCTCTCTCTCTGGGGAGTGCTATGCCTGGCACAGACACAGGGGCAGCTCACTTCTCTGGGGTTCATAAAAATCACTGTGGATGGGAACGTGGAACACTCTCCCCACCTTCTATGGAAAATTACCCGCTCAGACGTTACCCTTTGCACTTTGGGTATGGAAATGAAATGAAGTAAGAAAAGATCATGAGTAAATAAAGGGGGAAAGGGAATCTAGTCGTCAGGTGGGTATTTTTCTTTACTTTTGGCTGGTTTGAATTGCTCTGTGTTGCATAAATTGCTGGTTTCGTCCCCTTGGAGGCTAGTCTGATTTACCCCAAGAAGAGAGTCACACTTTCAGGCTGGGTCCAACTCAAGTTTATTGGTTGCAACCACGGTAGGCTAAGGAACTCAATGTTCAAATCAGAGCCGACCCCCAACATCTCATATGCAGGGGTTTTTATAGGGTTCACATCCTTCCTGGTTTAGGTGCCTTAACATGATAGGTTACTTCATTTTTTGACGTTTAGCATTCCTATAGGTCAGGTTAATTTTCCAAACGAGGTTAAATACAGTGCCTACTTGCTGACTTTGCGGTTACAGCTGTATTACATTCATTCACTCTTGCTGAACAATGGGCAAGCCATACTTCCCTTTTCCCTTTCCTGCTTGAGCCGGTCACAAGTTTAAAGGATGTGGAATCTATCCATATCTCTACTTAACAGAAGACTGGTTTCACCTCCCCTCGTCTCCTTATTATAAGTTATTACCTGTGACAGGCCTTGACCTTTGTCATGTCTTACTCCTATACAAATAGCAAATATATCTAAGCATTAGCAATGTATGTATATTGTACGTGCCCCTCATAGGGGAATCAATGGCTCCGGGGGATTTGACTTCCCTTTTACACATCATCTGTGTGAATCTTTTTTTTTTAAGTTTTCTTGCAGGTCCCCACGTTCTGTGCTCAGAGTGGAGATCAGCCCTGGCACGTGGTGTCCCGACCCTGCACTGGGGCTGCAGAGGTGAAGCCTGGCTGCCTAGCAGAGAAGGTCGCACCCCCACAGGCGTGCTGGGTGCGCTCCAGCTGGGGGTAGCTAGAAAGGCCGGTGGAGCAGCTCAGACAGGGCTGAGGCCTACGGGGGCAGAGGTGCCGCTGGGGCTCCCGAGGAGAAGCGCATGTGCACCCGGACGCCGTCACCAGTCAGCAGGGAACCGCAGCAGAAGCCCCGGTTTGGAGGAAAGAGACGGCGCTCAGGATGGGAGAGAAGCTGGCAGGAAGCAGCCCAGGGCGGGTAGTTGAACCCCGGGTGCTTGGCGTCTTTCGGCTGGATTCCCCACCCAGCTAGTGGTGCCCCACTCCAACGCTGACAGGGTGCACTGGGACCCGGTGGAGAGGGTGGCCTGGGTCCCCCTGGCCCTCCACACCAGGAGTTCTAACACACCTCTGGCTGCTAGGCCTGTGTGAAGGGAGCTGCCCTGTTGATTTGGAGCACACAGGGAGTTAAGCCCTGTGTGCAGGGAGCTGCAGGGTTGATTTGGAGCATTGGGACGCACACGGGGTTGAGCTCCAAGTGAGGGGCCTCCGTGTTCGCTGGCGAGTTCGCTACGTGACAGCGCCAGTCTCACTTACGGCCAGAGACACGCTGCGGCTCCTCTCCTCCCGGTGGCTCTTCCGGAGCTTGTCCAGCAGCTGGTGCAGCACGTGGCGGGAGAGCTGTGCTTCTTCCCCCAAGGCCTTCCACAGCTCCCTGGCACCTCTGCAAGGTCAGAAACCGAAATCAGAGCGTCCCTGCTTGCCCCCCCTTGTGTCCCCAGGGAGAGGCTGGGAAGGCCGGCGGGAAAGGGGGCCTTAGAGGAGACGCCCGGGGGCGGGGAGGCTGAGGCGGGTGAGTCCCTTCCGCGAGCTCTTCATTTATTCCCTTCCCCAGAGGCCTCATTGCTCCTGCAGCCTGTGCCGCTGCTTCCAGTAACTGCCCTGGGGCTGCGCACAGCGTGACACCACCCAGCCCAGCCTGCACCAAAGGCTGCTCGGTGACATTTACGCTGGAGTCACGGCCCAGGGATGCTCCCCATAGCCTGGTCCTGCCCCTCTGGTGGAGCTGGCGGGAAGGGGGTGACCCACAGAAATCAGGAGCCTGCTGGAACTCTCCAGGGACCTGTCACGTCTGCACTCTGGGCAGGGAAGGGGGAGGGGCTGGTTTCCAAGGGGCTGGGCCTGGGCATCTCCCCTCAGGAGGCAGGGACAGCCCCGTGCCCAGCAGGGAGCTTGCTCCATCGCTGTGGCCTGCCAGGCCTTTCCCGCGCTCTGCCCTGGAGGAGGAGGGAGGGGCAATCAGGGGCTGAGGTGATAACAGCCTCTCCCTACCTCTCCCATGGCGGCGCGTGGGCCACACAGGCTGGAACCACGTCCCGGGGGTGGGCGCGAGCCAGCAGGGCGATGGTTCCCAGCGCGGCTCTTCTGGCTCTGGGGTCCTCGACGTCGTCCAGCCAGGTGAAAATCTCTCCCACGACATCTCCCACCTGGAGGCAGCCAGAAAGCTGAGGGGGGGGGATTGCCCAAGAGCGGCCTCCTGCCAGGTCACCCCTCCTGGCAGACGGCGCTCGGAGAAGGGCAGGAACGTCACCAAGTCACTGAGCCGCTCTTGGTCCCAGGTCCCCGTGTCACGCGGGTAAAATTCCTGCCTCCCCAGAGGGCGATGGAGCTCAACTGATCAGGGCAGTGACTGATGCTCACACCTCCTAGGAAGGGGCTGTAGAAATGGACTCGGGCAGAGCCCTCCCTGCGCCAGTCTAATTCCCGGGGGGGGCACCGGAGCCGGTGGGGCCGGGCAGCAGGATCACACATCACAGGCACCGGGGCAAAGTGCAAAGCCAAATGGTTCCTGCTGCACCGGTGGGTCACACGAGGGCCCTGCAGGGCACGTGAGGAAACCCCGTCCGCTCCGGGAGCCCAGCGTGGCGACCCCTCGGCAGACTCTGTCAGTGCCGCGCTCCAGGGCGGGGCTGTGACCCACCTGCCGTGGGGCTGGGCTGGCCCCAGGGACGTGTCCAAGCTCCAGCGCGCAGAGCTCTGGAAACACCTGCCCACCCCAGCACCGAATGGAAAGGGGCTGAGCCGACCTGCCAGATCGGGACCCTGTGCCCCAGGGCCGGTTTCCTCAGAGCCAGTTCTCCCAGCCCCTCTCCCCACACGCCCCTGCCCCTCGCCGGGCGTCTCTTACTCGCTCCATGCGGGTGCTGTGCTGGGACACGGTGGCTCTCAGCGCCTCCTCCGCCGCCCGAAAGCTCTCCAGGGCGGGGGCCGTCAGAGCCTTCACGGCTGCCAGCAGCAGGGCTGTGGGCTGGGCTGAGGCAGGGGGCTCCCCGAGGGTCTGCAATGAACAGGGGCAGAGCCTGTAGGGTCTGAGCATTTCCACTGGGCAGCTGCCCTGGGACACTCGCTCCCTGGGGGCTGGCAGGGCCTAGTGAGCATGGAAGAGCCTGCTGAGACCTTTGATTGAGCAGCCTCCCCCGGTGCCAGGCAAGGGTTTGGAGAGCTCTTGCAGAGCCCTGCTTCCACCCTCGGCGTGGTGCTCCCAGAAAGCCCCCATATTACACGGCTTTGCTCCAGGGAGCTGGTCACACGTAGGAGTGTTTCCTTTGGTCCCTGAGCCGGAGGGGGGGGGGGGCGTCCTCCTCTGAGACACCGGCTCCGGCACATAGTCACGCGCCCCACAGGAGATGCTTCCCATTGGCTCAGTCACAAGCCTCATTCCCAATGTCATGTGGGCGCTGCTCTGTGCTAATGGGGTGGGCCGGCGGTCTGGTTCCTCCTCCTCTTCGCTCCCTTCCGCCCCGTTGGGCGTCTTCTGGGAGAGCTCGTTCTCCACCCCTGGAGCAGAGGAGACGCGCTGGTTTGAATGTGTTACCCTGGGCGACAGCAGGACACGGGGCCCAGAGCCCTGACGTGACTTGCCCAGGGTCACACAGCAAGGTGCTTGCAGGGCCGAGCAGAGAGCGCCGCTCCCATGACTCTCAGCTGGGGGCTCTCCCCACTGGGCTTCTCTCCCCTAGGGGCAGAGTCTCTCCCACGGTGCGTTCTCCTCTCCCCGGCCCTCGCCCCCTTCCTGCAGTGATGGGAACAGGCCTCGTTTCCCGTGTGACACCCCAGGAAGTGATGGCCCAGCCCAGCCCAGTTCCCAGTTGAGAGCTGCTGTGACCTTTGGACGGGGTGACCCCTGGTCCCTTTTTAACGGTTCTGTTCCCTCCTCTCCAGCAGCTGCTGCTGGCGCAGGGGGTTGGAGCTGCCCCTCGGCTCCCATCCAAGGATCCCTGGAAGCTGCGTGCGAATCCCTTTCCTGATTGGCTGGGGAAGGACATGGGGCACTCGCTCTCCTGTGGTGGAGGAGGGGGTCCTGCCTCCAGCCTCCACCCTGTCCCCCCACCCCTCCCAGCCCCCTGCAGGGTCCGTACTGGCTGGGGGAGCAAATCAGGGAGCCAGGACGTACTTGGGGGATCATGTGACCCAGACCATGCTGAAGGGGAGGAGGGATCAATTGTGCTGCATTGGCTGCCACCGCCCACATGGGAAAGCTGGGGAGGTTACAGGTCCCTTCAGATCAGGCCAACTTCTCTACTTTGCTCCAAGTCTTCCCTGCGCGGTGAACTGCGAACAGGGCAGCAGCCTCCCTCGCATCCTCCTCCTCCCCTGCCTCCCGCTGGGGAATTGGCCCAGCAGGGATCCTGTTTTCTCCCGTTACACTCCCCTGATGCTCATTCAGTTCTGTTTATTCTCTGCCTGCTCCTTTGCCCCTGCTCTCCCCAATTCACACCCAATATATTTTCTTCCACACCCACGGCCTATTGAAAATACATATTTATACCCACGGGTTTGGGTCCACACACCACACACCACCGCGATATTGGTGTTGCACATGAGAAAATTCAGTCGGCCCAAGGTTGGAAAATCTTAGCGGGAACACTGCTCCTACCCCCTTGTCTGACAGCCGGTGAGAGGGAACAGGGGCTGCAGGTTGGGGATGCCAGACCCCCAGAGAGCTGTGCCCTGCCATTGTCTGTTCTTCCCACTTCAGGGAGGAACCTGCCCCCCTGTACCAGAGCGTCTGGCACTCGATGGATTCCAGCCTCTGAGGAGCCCATCGCTGTCCCAGGAACCGGCCCTAATGCTCAAGGCTTGTACAGTGACTGGGGTCAGTGTCCCTCACATGCTCCCCTCTCACCGGGTGGGTTGTATCCTCACCTGTGGGATCCAGCTGGTCTTTGTCTGGGCTCTCCGGTGGCTTCTCCTCCTCTGGCTCCTCCTGCTTCTCCGCTGAGTTCTTCTTCCTCTTCTTCAGGGAGAAGCGTGTCCACCGCCTGGGAGAGGAAGCTCTTCTCTCCTCCTCAGCCTCTGCCAGGGAGCTGCCACACTGGCTGCAGGCACAGAGTCTTCTTATGCCTGACAGGATCTTCCAGGAGCCTCTGGTTCTCTTGGGCTCCTCTGGCAAGGCCTGCTCCTGCTGGCTGAGGCCGGCGCATGCCTCGGCTGCTGCAGGTCGGACCACCACCCGGAGCACTCGGCTGTGTCTGTGCTCCCTTGAGGTGAGTCTTTCAAAGAAGGAACACAGCCTGGAAGAAAAAGAAGGAGCCAATGGGTTTTTCTGCCCTGGAAAGGCAAGACATTAATCTGCCAGGATTCAGATACAAGAGCGCTCTATTGAAACCATCCGCTTCTCTAAGAGCCAGAACTGGTCCATAGAACCCAGTGAAGACACATGGGGCTGTGGGTGACCCAGGAATTCTTGTGGGGAATTTCTAGGGCCTGTGTGGTGCAGGAGCTCAGACTCGGGGAGCAGGGCTGTGCCTTCTGGCCTTACAGCCTGGGACTCTAGGGGCTGATGACCCTCAAGTTATAGACGTGGCTGAAGTTCATCCTCCATTTGCTCTTAACGGCTTTGGGCCTGCAGTCACCGTCCTACTGGTGGAAGGGAAGCTGTTGCTAGTTGTGGGTTCAGTGGGGGTAGGAGACTGAGCCTGGCATCTCTCTGCTGTCCCCAGTGCTGGTTGTGGGGCCCGGGTGGCATGGTGGCTTCTGAGCTGCTCCCAGGGAGGGGCCATGTGGGTTAACTAAATTAACATTATTCCTACTCTAAACTGTACAGGATTTGGATTTGTTATTTTGGGAAGTCGACAAAGAGGCAGAAGAAACTGGCCTATCTAACTGGAATTATTTAGGATTCTAGCTGTGATTCACTGGGTAGTGCCTTTCTGGGCTTCAGCAGATGGAATCCAGATAGTTACTATCTTTTAGAAGCTACCACAGCAAATAGTAATTGTTCAGTGAAATCAGATGTATTATAGATTGTTCTTAAGCAGTTCTGAATCTCACTGGGCCTCAGAAACTGATCCCTTTGGAGTCAGTTTTGCTTTGTACAGACTTGCAACATGCTTTTGTGAAATCCTCCTGAGTGTTTTATACTTGATTTGCCTTTGGTGGCAAAACTCAATGAGCTATTTCCTTCTCTTCAGTCTGGTGTTTTCCATCCTGTGCTACTAACCCTTCCACTATCGCTCCAGAGAACTGTCATGTTGTTTTGAATAAGGGAGAGAAGGAATCACCCCTGAGGCACCCATCTGTTGCCCTGACATGTCATCTTGGGAGGTATGCCGCCTGCCAGGGGCCCATATCCCAGATATTACGGAGGCATTGCTGAGGAATATCCAACCTCCTGACTACTACCCCCTGCTTCTCATCCATGTGGGCCCTAATGATACTGCAAGGTGTGACCTTGAGAGGAGCTAGGGTGATTACGGGGCCGTGGGAGCACAGGGGAAGGAGTTTGGCGCACAGGTGGTGTTCTCCTTAGTCCTTCCTGTCAATTTTCGGGGCCCAGGCAGAGACAGGTACATCCTGGAGGTGAGTGCCTGGCAGTAAAGATGGTGCCACCAAGAGGGCTTTGGCCTCCTTGACCACGGGACGCTGCTCCGAGAAGAAGGACTGCTGAGCAGAGATGGGGTTCACCTTTCGAGGAAGGGGAAGAGAGTATTTGGTCACAGAGTGGCTAACCTAGGGTATGTCTACACTACAACGTTAATTCGAACTAACTTAGTTCGAATTAGTTAATTCGAAGTAAGCTAATTCGAACTAACGCGTCTAGAACTAAAAACTAGTTCGAATTAGCATTTTGCTAATTCGAACTAGCAAGTCCACATTGAGTGGACCCTGAACAGGGCTTAAGGATGGCCGGAAGCAGTGCTGGCAGGGCATCAGAGGAGGACTTAGAGCGTGGAGATGCTGTCTCAGGCTAGCCGAGGGCTGTGCTTAAAGGGTCCCGATCCCCACCCCGGACAGACAGTTCTAAGGGGTGCCCCGCTTGCAAAGCAGTCCTGGCTTGGAGTGCCCGGAGTACCCACACTGGGCACATCACACCACTCGGCCATCAGCCCGGCTGCACTTGCTGCAGGCTGCCATCTGGGGAGAGGGGGCAATTGGGGGGCTGCAGGAGAGCTTCCACCCCCAGAAGCCCGCAGAGCCAGCACAGTCCTCCCCATCGGGGGCTCGTACCCCATTCCTCCCTCACCTCCTTCCACTTACCCTTCCCTAGCCCCCCTTCTTATTGATGTACAAAATAAAGATAACGTTTCTTCCAACATTGACTCTGTCTTTATTGAACAAAACTGGGGGAGACTGGGAAAAGGAGGTGGGAGAGGGGAAGAGAAAGGCTGGGAGAGGGGAGGGCAACTAACATGATCAGGGGTTGGGAACAGGTCCCAGATGAAGACAGGCTACAGAGACTGGGACTGTTCAGCTTACAAAAGAGGAGATGGAGCGGGGACAGGATAGAAGGCTGGAGAGGGATGGCACGAGACAAATGGCTTGGTCACTGTCTTCGGTCCATCCCCTCCAGGGTCCCTAGGGTTGGCCGCTGTCGGCACACAGGCTACTGGGCTAGATGGACCTTTGGTCTGACCCAGGACGGCCATTGTAAGCTCAGGGCTCAGTGTCGGGGGTCTCAGTGGACCCCCTTGATTTTCATGCCAACCTGCTCCTGGGTGGCCAGGCTGGCAGCTCTCCTGCCCTAGCCGGCCACTTTCCTGTGCCTAGTGCGGAGATCGTGGACGAGGTCCACGATGTCCGCACTAGCCCAGGAAGGTGCCCGCCTCTTGCGGTCCAGGGCAAGCTCCCGGGAGCCGCCAGCCTGGTCCCGGGAAGAGGGGGTGGGCTGGGGGACATCGGGTGGGTGGCTCTGTGCCGTGCCAGGTGCAGGGTCTGCTGGCTGGGTGCTGGCAGGCTTGCACCTGGCACGGGCACCGTAGCCAGCCTGTGCCCCTTTAAGGGGTCTGGGGACGGGAGGGGGTCAATAGTTTCCCCTGGTATTGGCCAGAGTGGCCACCAGGGAAACCTGGGGAGGGCTAGCCTCCCACTAGTTCGAATTAAGGGGCTACACACCCCTTAATTCGAACTAGTAAGTTCAAACTAGGCTTAATCCTCGTAAAATGAGGTTTTCCTAGTTCGAACTAAGCGCTCCGCTAGTTGGATTTAAATTCGAACTAGCGGAGCGCTAGTGTAGCGGCTATGAATGTTAGTTCGAACTAACGTCCGTTAGTTCGAACTAACATTGTAGTGTAGACATACCCCTAGTGAGAAGGGCTTTAAACTAGTTTTGATGGGGACAGGTGGCCAAAGCCCACAGGCAAATGAAAAACATGGAGACCTGGGAGATGGGTTGGAAATGGGAGGGAGCATGGGCTATAACAGCAGAGAGAAAGGAGGGACAAGGCAGAAGTGGGGGGCAAAATCCAATCGGTATCTTAGATGCCGGTGTACAAAGGCAAGGAGGACGGGGAATAGGCAGGAAGCACTTGAAGTGCTAATAAAGAAACACAAGGATGACCCAGTTGGTATCCCAGAGACTTGGTGGGATAATACACACAATTGGAATATTGATACCGAAGGGTACAGCTTGCCCAGGACTGACAGGCAGGGATAAAAGGGAGGAGGTGTTGCCGTATCTATTAAGAATGTACATGGGGCTGAGGTGGAGATAGGCGTAGAAGACAGACTTGTTAAGAGTGTCTGGGTTAGGTAAAAAGAGGTAAAAAGAAGGGTGATGTCATGCTAGGGGTCCACTCCAGCCCACCAACCCAGGCAGAAGAGGGGACTGGACTTCAGAAAAGCAGACTTGGCTCCCTCAGGGAAGTGATGGGCAGGATTCCCTGAGGTGCTAACATGAAGGGGAAAGGAATCCAGGAGAGCTGGCAGGATTTTAAAGAAGCCTTAATGAAGGCACAAGACCAAAGCATCCCGATGCACAGTAAGAAAAGCAAATATGGTGGACAACCAGATGGGCTTAGCAGGGAAATCCTTCGTGATCTTAAACACAAACAGGAAGTTTATAAGAAGTGGAAACTTGGAGAGATGACTTGGGAGGAGTCTAAATATACTTGAGAATAAAAGGGAGTCGTCCTGAAGGAAAAAGCACAATTGGATTTGTAGCTAGCAAGGGATGTGATGGGTAACAAGAAAGGTTTCAACAGGCATGTGTCACGTTCCTGGATTTTGAGGGGAGCAGCCAGATCACTGCTGCACCCATGGGGGTGTGTTTGCCCCAAAAGTGGTATAAAGGGGGCCATGTGAGGTGTTGAATAGAAGTTTACTGTCTGCTAATCCTATGTACGCTATTCATGTGATTGTACAATGTCTGTGTGTGAAATTATAAGCATGTACAGTAAACTTCTGATAATCTGGTACCTTTAGGACCCAGGGGATGACGGATTATCAGCTATACTGGACTATTGGAAGGGGGGGCTATGACGGGTCGGATGGGGGGAGATGCCACCCCAGACCCCTCTTAGCCCCCCTCTTCCCATGGTCGGGCTCTGCTCCAGGCATCCCCGATTCAGCCGCTGCTGGTCAGTTTCAGCAGCAGCTGAATTGGGACGCCTGCAGCAGAGCAGCCGGGGTGCTGCCGGGTTGGTCCGGTAGCGCCGCCCCTTGGCGCTGCGAGACCAACCCGGCAGCACCCCAGCTGCTCTGGGGGATGCCTGGGGCAGAGCAGCTGGGGTGCTGCCGGTTGGTCCCGCAGCCCCAAGGGGCAGCGCTATGGGACCTACCGGGCAGCACTCCAACTGCTCTGCCCCCAGCTTCCCCGATTCAGCCGCTGGTCAGTTTCAGCAGCGTCTGAATCAGGGAAGCCGGGGGCAGACCAGTTCCAATGGTCCGGCTGCCCGGAGCACTTCCGGGTTCCTGATGGTGCCGGACCATCAGGAGTGCCGGACGATCAGATGCCGGACCATCAGATGCCGGACCAATGGAGTTTTACTGTACTTTGTATGGATACTGAATATTTCCCTGAATGTGCTTGAGCACTGGGCAGAGCCTGGCCTATGGACATGCTAATTAGCGAGGCTGTGTGGAACAATGGCACTCAATAGGCCAAGGATACACCTCAAGAATGAGGCCTGACACCTAAGGGCTGCCAGCAGGGAACACAGGGATACTATGCCAGGTGAGCTGCTGCAGCCAAGAAGAGCCCAGGAAGGAGGTATATAAATATGCCATGTGGTCCACTCCATCTTGGTACTCAGCTCAGCACTTCATCCCAGAGGCAGCAGTGCAGGGATTGAAGAGCCAGAAAGAACTTTGGACCCGTCCTGATCCTAGGATGTGCACCAAGGACTTCTAATCTCTGCTAGAGCCTGCATCGAAAACTGGGAGATTCGATGCATGGAACGTATGATACTTTAGCAACCTCACTCTCATGCTTTTCTTTCTGGTAGCAATAAACCTTTAGAAGTTAGATGCTAAAGGATTGGCCCAGCGTGATTTGTGGGTAAGGTCCAGAGGGTAAATTGACCAGGGATCTGTGGCTGGTTTATTGGAACCGGACAGAGCTTGTTCAGGGTAGGTGGGATTGGGTTCTAAGACCCCTCACCTGTGTATGAGGCCCGGGGCCATGTGGGGCCCGGATATCGCTGGGGTGTCGGAGGAGTTTTGCTCGTGAGGCTTCAGGCAGGCTGCTGAAGCGCTCTGTGGGACTGGTTTGTGGACTGTTTGGGAAGGTCTCCAGTCTGGGGGCTGTAAGGAGCACCGAATTTGAGCAATTCACCCTGAGCAGATGCCTTCAGCTGTGCCCAGACATGGCCCAGTCCGTCACAGCATGTTAGCAATTAGAAGGTGCTCAGAGATGGCGTGGGGCACTTACTGCATGAGGGAGGTAACCTAATGACAGGTGATGTGGGAAAAGCTGAAGTACTCAATGCTTTCTTTGCCTCTGTCTTCCCAAAGAAAGTCAGCTCATAGATTATTGCACTAGGCAAGACAGTATGGGAAGGAGCTGGGCAGCCCTCCGTGGAAAATGAACAGGTTAAGAAATATTTAGAAAAGCTAAAAATACACAAATCGATGGATCTGGATTTAACACATCCGAGGATTCTGAGGGAGTTGGCAAATGTCATTGCAGAACTGGCCATTATTTTTGAAAACTCATAGAGATTTGGAGCGATCCTGGATGACTGGAAAAAAGCAAATGCGGTGTCTATCTTTTAAAAGAGGAAAAGGACAATCCAGTGAACTACAGACCAGTCTGCCTTATCTCAGTCCCCAGAAAAAGCATGGCGGGCATCCTCAAGGAATCCATTTTGAAGTACTTAAAAAAGAGGAAAGTGATCAGGAATAGTCAACATGGATTCCCAAAGGGCAAGTCGTGCGTCACCAATCTGATTAGCTTCTATGATGAGGTAACTGGCTCCGTGGACATGGGGAAGTCAGTGGATGTGATATACCTTGACTTACCAAAACTTTTCATTTGATCTCCCACAATATTCTTGCCAGCAGTTAAGGAAGTATGGATTGAACATATGGACTGTAATGTGGATATAAAGTGAGCTAGATCAGTGGTCCCCAACCTGTGTTGGTGGCCGGGCGCCTGGGGGCGTGGCCGTTCGCTCGCCAGGCGCCAGGGAGCGGGGACTGGGGCGGGGCCCCCCCATAGGTGCGCGCCCCCCCCATAGGTGCACGCCCCCCCCCCATAGCTGTGCCCGGGGCCGGCGCCCCCCCTCCTCCAAGCGCCGGGGACCAGGGTCGGCGCCGGCGCCCCCCGCCCCGAGCGCTGCGCGTCTGGGGCCGGCGCCCCCTCCCCTCCAAGCTCCGTGCGCCCGGGGCCGGCGCCCCTCCTCCTCCAAGCGCCAGGGGCCAGGGTCGGCACCAGCGCCCCCCCTCCAAGCGCCGTGCGCCCGGGGCTGGCGCCCTCTCCCCCCCAAGCTCCGTGCGCCTGGGGCCGGCGCCCCCCCTCCTCCAAGCGGCCGGGGCCGGCACCCCCCGCCCCAAGCGCCACACGCCCGGGGCTCGCGGGCACCGTGTTGGGGACCACGGAGCTAGATTGTCGGGCCCAATAGCTAGTGATAAATTGCTTGATGTCTGGATGGCGATCAATTTCAAGAGGAAAGCCCCAAGCATTGGTTCTAGGGCCGGATTTTTTCAACATCTTTATTAATGACTTGGATGTGGGGATGGATTGCAAGTTTGCAGATGACACTAAGCTAGGAGGAGAGGTAGATACACTAGAGGACAGGGATAGGGTCCAGATTGACCTACACAAATTGGAAGATTGGGCCAAAACAAATCTAATGAGGTTCAACAAGGACGACTGTAGAGTCCTTCACTTGGGACGGAAGAATCCAGAGCACTGTTACAGGCTGGGGACCGACTGGCTACGTAGCAGTTTGGCAGAAAAGGACCTGGGCATTACAGTGGATGAGAAGCTGCGTATGAGTTAACAATTTTCTCTTGGAGCCAAGAGGCTAATGGCCTCTTAGGGAGCATGAGGAGGAGCATTGCCAGCAGATCTAGAGAAGCGATTACAGGCAGTCCCCGGGTTACGTACAAGATAGGGACTGTAGGTTTGTTCTTAAGTTGAATCTGTATGTAAGTCGGAACTGGCGTCCAGATTCAGCCGCCAGTTCTGACTTACATACAGATTCAACTAAAGAACCCCAAGCGTCCCCAAGTCAGCTGCTGCTGAAACTGATCAGCAGCTGAATCAGGAAGCCCGAGGCAGAGCAGCTGGGGTGCTGCCGGGTTGGTCCAGTAGTGCCCAGAGCGGCGCTGCGGGATCAACCGGCAGCGCCCCAGCTGCTCTGCCCCAGGGTCCACAAGCCTCAGAAGCGCGGTACCCCGCCGTGGCTGCGGCTTCGCTCCCGGTGCCCCTGGTCTGCTGGAGACGGTCCCCAGCAGACCAGGGGCACCGGGAGCAGCTTTTCTCGCCCCGGAGGTCGAGGTGGCGGGACCGCTGAGCTCTGGGCGGTCCCGCCGCCTGCGAGCTCCGGGGCAAGAAAGCCCCATTCGTAAGTGCGGATCCGACGTAAGTCAGATCCACGTAACTCGGGGACTGCCTGTATTCCTCTTTATTCGACCCTGGTGAGGCCACATCTGGAGTATTGCATCCAGTTCTGTGCCACCCACTACAGAAAGGATGTGGACACATTGGAGAGGATCCAGCCAAGGGCAACCAAAATGATGAGGGGGCTGGAGCACATGGCCTATGAGGAGAGACTGAGGGATTTGGGATTATTTAGTCTACAGAAGAGAAGAGTGAGGGGGGATTTGGTAGCAGCCTGCAACTTCCTGTAGAGAGATTCCAAAGTGGATGGAGAGAGGCTGTTCTCGGTAGTGATGGAAGACTGAACAGGAGCAATGGTCTCAAGTTACAGTGGGGCAGGTCTACGTTGGCTATTAGGAAAAACTATTTTACTAGGAGAGTTGTGAAGCACTGGAATCCGTTACCTCGGGAGGGGGTGGAATCTCCATCCCTAGAGCTTTGTAAGCCCTGGTTGGACAAAGCCCTGGCTGGGATGATTGAGTTGGGGTTGCTCCTGTATTGGGCAGGGGGCTGGACTCAATAACCTCCTAAAGTCTCTTCCAGCCCTAGGATTCGATGATTCTAGGTGGATGAGGCTGTTTTAAAAGAATTCACAAAAACATCCCAAAGCACAGGATTTGGTGGTGATGGGGGACTTCAACGATCCATACACATGTTGGGAGACTAACACAGCAAGGCACAGATTAGCCAATACATTCCTGGACTGCATTGGAGACAATTTTTTATTTCAGAAGGCTGAGAAAGCTGCTCTAGATTTGATTTCAACAAATAGAGAGGAACTGGTTGAAATTTGAAAGTGGAAGGCAGCTTGGGTGATAGAGATCATGAAATCATAGAGGTCCCGATTCTAAGGTAGAGGAGAGAAAAGCAAAATAGAGACAGTGGATTTCAGGAAGGCAGATTTTAGTAATCTCAGAGAGGTGGTACGTAAGTTTCGCATGGGAAGCAAGATGAAGAGGAAAAAGAGAGGAAGACAACTGGCAGTTTGTCCAAGGGACATTATTAGGGCCCAAAAGCAAACTATTCCACTGAGCAGGAAAGATGGAAAGTACAGGAAGAGTCCACCTTGGCTTCACCAGGAGCTCCTACACGATCCAAAAATTAAAAAGGAGTTGTGTAAAAGGTAGAAACTAGGTCAAATAACAAAGGATGAATACAAGAAAACAACACAGCTAGGCAGGGCCACATGAGAAAGGCGAATGCACAAAACTAACTCAGTCTAGCTAGAGACAGAAAGGGTAACAAAAAGAGATTTTACAAATATGTGAGAAGCAAGAGGAAGACAAAGGTCAGGGTAGGCCCATTGCTCAGTGAGGAGGGAGAAACAATAACAGGAAACCTGGAAATGACAGAGGTGCTTACTGACACTTTGTTTCAGTTTTCACCAACAAGTTTGATGACCACGAGATGCCTAAGGTAGTGGATGCTAGTGGGAATGGGGGAGGTTTAGAAGTTAAACTAAAAAACAAAAGAAATGAAAAATTAGTAAGAAAAATTAAATGTCTTCAGGTCACCAGGGATGGATGAAACGCATCCTAGAATGCTCAAGGAGTTGATAGAGGAGGTATCTGAGCCTTTAGCTATCGTCTTTGAAAGGTCATTAAGGTTGGGAGAGATACCAGAAGACTGGAAATGGGCAAATACAGTGTCTATCTATAAAAGGGGAAGTAGGAACAACCCAAGAAAGTGGAGACCACTCGGCTTAACTTCTATGCCAGGAAATATAATGGAGCATATAACAGTCATTTGTAAATGAAGGCAAAGAGCATCAACCAACATAGCGGGAAACCCTAAGAAATGCTGCCCCACGCTCAAAGGAGAATGGCTGAATGAAAGAGATGAAGCAGAATCTCAATGATCTAAAGGCAAGATCTGTGTACAGAGGAGAGACATGTTCCTGTACAGTGCTGATGTGGACTTGACCTTCTAAACTTGTGCTAAGGCTACAATATCCAGCTTCTTCTCCCCAGGCCACAAATGGGAATGGAGAGGCCGTTGAACTACAAGAGGAGGATTTTGCAAGCCAAAGTCGTGAATCTGCTGTACATATTCTTAGGAGCAGAAATTCTCATCCCCTGGGATTTGACCTGTGAATTATGCTCTTAGAAACCTCGAATGAGAAACAGAAGAGACTGGAACTGAAGGAAAGAAAACATTTAAAGCCAGAAGAAATAAAAATTCTCATGGATAATTTTCTGCTTCCAATACAAATGAACAGCTCCACATGGGAACGCACCAGCATGTACAAGCTGGCACAGAAAAAACTCTGCTTTTGAGGTTTTGGAGTCAATTGACATCATTGTCCATTCCGAATCGTGACAGCTATTCACCTGTCTTGCTACCATACGCTTATTACTGATGAAAGTGCAGCGATTCCTGTCACCAACTTGCTTATCATTTGCTTCAAGTTCAGAGGTGTAGCATGGGCAGGGCAGAAGACTGTTTGGTGGAATTAGTCAATGATCTGCTTGTAATGCACAAGCTGTTACAGCTGCTGTCTAAGCCTCTGACAGCCTGAATAAGCGGGATGTGATGAAACAGTGATGTTCACGTCAGTCATACTAGGGAAAAACAATGGTGTTGCCACACAACTCAAGCAGGGCATCCCATATTTAACAGCACAACCCTGAGTGGCACATCGAGAAGACCTGGGTTTAGCGGATGCGTGGAACCAAGTGCCAATGCTGAAGAAAGGAGAGATCCTTTTTAAGACCGTTTATAGGGTCTTTTGCAGCTCCTCAGTCCAAGGAGGACAATTTGAGGAAAGAGCAAATGTCACAGAAAATGAGACTGTATCGTTGAAACCTCTAACTGAAGAACGGTGGCTAGCTAGACATTTTGCTGTGTAATTATGAGCCCCTTCTTAAATATTTGGAACAAGAAATCTGAGGAAATAATGACCCATTAACAAAGTGCTGCCTGAATAAGATCTCTGACACTAATTGCCACGTCACTGCAGCTGTATTAAATGATGTCTCATGCAAATTAGCAGAACTGACCAGACGCTGGCAGAAGTGAAGCTTTAACAACAAGTGAAGCTGTAAAATTAGCAAGGGCTCAGATCCACAGGATGAGAGGGCAGGATCTCGGTAAAACAGTCTCTTGGAGCAACAGTG
Organism: Pelodiscus sinensis; assembly: GCF_049634645.1. NCBI lineage: Eukaryota > Metazoa > Chordata > Testudines > Trionychidae > Pelodiscus > Pelodiscus sinensis. The sequence goes on from NW_027466036.1 coordinate 1,078,757, forward strand.
TGAAAAATCGAACCAAATCAAGCACAACCGATGAACATTCTGCAGTGAACCTGTTCTATGTTTCATCTCCCTGCTGTGTAAGCCTCTGCATAAGAGGTTTCCAGAGAATGGACTAAATGAACGGGCAGCTTTGCCTCACTTTCCACACATCAATTCAGGGATGAATTTGGCACTGAAATCATTAGCAAGCGAGCTAACAAATACAGAACAATTTGGGGCAGTAGTCAAGTGAAATCATCAGCCGAAAGACCACAGAGGAGGAGAAGGAGTTCATTGCAAACCAGAACAAGGGTTACAAATAAATCATTGCAGAGACATAATGAAGCAAAGCTCATGACAAATTTGCAGGAAATGGGGACTTTATGGTGACAGAATGTAGGACAATGTGTGACGGCGCGTTGGGGGTCCCCCGTCTCCTGCACCCCGAAATGGCACAAACAGACTGCACCAGCCGGTGGAATAGAGGAAGTTTATTGCCTCTCCAGGATACAGCACAGCACAGATGTAATCTGGTCACAGAGCTGGGCTAGGATGCCTCAGGCCCCCTTGAGATGGGGGAGACTGGGCCCCTAAACTCCAGCCCCTTTCCCTAGGCTGTCTCCTCCATGCTCCCAGACAGCCAGCAACTAACGAACTCCCTTCCAGCCCTGCCCCCCAGCCAGGGCAGCATTCCACCTTCCTTTGTTCCTCTCCATGGGGGGTGTCTGGCCACTGGTTTGCATAGTGACTCATCCTGTTTTGCTGGGTCGTGGTACCCACGGCAGCCAGTGGGGGTTACCCCAGAGCCAGCAGCATAGAAACCAGCCAGGTACCCCCACTACGTCACACAATGCAATGCAGTGTCACAACTAGTGGATACACGGGCAACATTTCAAACTTCCAGTGCTGTCTGTGAGCCTGGCTTTAGTCTTCTCTAGAATATCCAAACTATCTCTGCATAAACTTTTGTCATTTTGGTCTTAAGTGTGCCTCGGTGATCACTTACACACACACCCACACCCCGCACAGTGATCGATATCTGTCACACACACACAGTGATCACATACACACATACTCTACAAGCCACAGTGATCTCACAAGCATACTGACATACACACACATTGCAGGACACCATGATCTCTCTCTCTCACTCACTCACTCACACACACACACACAGCCCGTGCCTATAGGCATACTAGGCAGCTGCCTAGGGTGCCAAGCTGCATGGAGCGCCAAATTCTAAACTCTGCCCCTTCCATTTCCCATTCCCTTTGCTGTGCCTTACCTGGAGCATGGCTGCCCTGCGGCCAGGAGGGGAAAGTCCTGGGAGTGGGAGTGCACGGGTGGGGTGGGGGTGTTTCCCCTGTGCCGTGGAAGGGTGGAGGAGGAGGAGGAACGCGTGGGGGCGGGGGGTTCCCCTGTGCCGCAGAAAGGGTCATCCCCAGGGGAGAAGGGATGCGGGGGGGTCGGTCCCGGGGGAGGAGGAACATGGGGGGTTTCTCTCTGGGGTGGGTGGGATCTTGGGAGGAGGCGAGTGCAGGGTACTCTGTCCCCCGGCTGGCACCCTGTTCCTTCTCCACGGCCCCCAGGTCCCAAACTCCATCCCCAGGCCTGCAGCCACCAGCCCCAGCACTCCAACTCCATCCCCAACCCCCCAACCCCAACCTCCAGGCCCCCAGCCACAGAACTCCATCCCCAACCCCCCTCTCCCCAGCACAGAACCAAAACCCTCAGTCAATATCTGCCTTTGGGGTGGGGGGGCGCCTACTGCATTGATCTCCTAGGGCGCCAGTTGGTGGCAGTTAGTCTAGGGCAGCCCCCCCACACACACTCTGCAGGCCACAGTGGTATCACTCACACACCCAGAACTCACGGTGAGCTCTCTCTCTCTCTCTCTCTCTCTCTCTCTCACACACACACACATACACACACACACACACATGCACATGCCTGCAGGAGCTGCTGCAGGAGCTGGTGGGGGCGGTCGGCACGTGCTCATGAGGGTCCAATTGAAAATCACATGACAGACAGACAAGAACTGTGATTAGTGCTCTTCTACATACAGCAAATAAATGAAGTGATTTTTTGTGTTAAAACCAAATGATTTAGTTTTTGTTTCACAAGTCACAACAACAGAGACTCTCTAACACTTTTGCCTGTAGAAAGTTTTTTTCATGTGCATCAAGCCAAGAGACATAATCTTTAATTTCAAGCATAAACTGTAACACATTTTTCATTTAATATGTCAGTACAAATGATAACAGATTTTGTTTGCTATGCCAAGAAATAGCAGTTTTGTGTTATGCCTCAGAGGAACAGGACACCTGTAAGATGCCAAATGGCTGCTGAAAACAACGTATTTGATTTCATAGTAAACAAACATTTAAAGTCAGGCACCTTGCCAACGATCCCTTGTTGTAGTATTCTTTCTTCCATAACATTTTAAATATATCTAAGGTATTTGTTAGTAACTGCTGATGCCACAGTGGCACAAATCCAAACAAGCTCACACGACCTCATTCTTGGTGCACAAGACAAAACTCGTGGATGGAGAATCTTAGAGGGATCACTGGTCCCATCTATTTTCTATGATTCTCAGCTGGGCCTTCTCTCAAACCCCACAGCTTTGTGCTCAGAATGTTGGGACTCTGGCTACAGATAGGGGCCAAGCTGAAAATGAGGAACCCTCTGTTCCCATCAAACCCAGTAAAAGGAACAAAAGATTGTTAAGTAGCGGGGTTGAAGCACTGGAAGGACAGAGTATCAGCTGCAAATGTGTTTAATTCCTGTCAAGTATTTCAAAATCTGGATTTTGCTAGCAGGGGGAAAAGAACCAGTGAGCATTCAATGAAGAGTTTTACACACTATTTAGAAGATCGAATCAGAACTGAGGTCACCAAAAAGTTACAAAGAAAACACACCGAGACTCGTGACAAAATGAGGTAGCAGTTTATTTCAACCCGTTACCTGGAATGGAATGTCAGAGGGAATTTACACAGATATTTTATAGGCTGGAGGGGGTACAGGAGAATTCATATGGGGTTTTGAATTTCTGAGAGAAGCACCCACATGAGAGCTTGGGACTGGCTATGGAGCTGTAGCACTTTCAATATAATTCAAATAGCACTTTGTTATTCTAATTCTGTACATTCTGAGCTGGATGTTGTCTGAACACATCGATATTGGACAATCATTACTTGACACCAAACATTTCTCTACCCATCCTGAAGGCAGGGGATGCCTTAGGGGCACCTCCAAGAGGAATAAGCTCCATGGAGAAATAAACACAAATTCTACTCAAGTTTTGCTACGTTCCCTTTAAGTAAGAAACATGGAAATTCACCCCCACTGGTCGGCAGGGAGGGAAAATCATCCCCATCTGCCTCAGGAGCACGGGAAAGGCTGAAGCAGAAGGAGAGGGGAAGATGCCCCGAGTCAAATCAAAACGGAGTGTTGGGAACTGACTGTTGCAGCCTCTGCCCCCACCCGTCCTAGGCCGAGGAGGCTCCAATCTCCAAGGTGGGCTCTCGGGGGCAGGGAAAGACTCCGGGAATTACCTTCTGTACAGACTCATCCTCTCTCACGCCCGCGGGGACAGCGGCTTCCTGAGGTTCTTGACAGAGGCTCAGTTCACGTCTCTCAGATCCTTGGGCACCAGCCGTTGCCAACCAGTTGGACTGGAGGCAGGACAAGAATGCTGCAGCCACATTCTTTGTTGTTGTCACACATGACATCACAATACACTCAGGCCTCCACACAGAGACACCCCCCGCCCAGGTAACTCATCCCATCGCACGGCCAGGCAGGGGGCAGCGCTAACACCCACAGCTGGTTCATACTGGAAAGCTACTGGGAAGGGAGGCAGGAGGCAGAACCTTCCCTTGACCTAGCTCTGTCCCTTCTCCTCCATGCGTGCTGGGTACCAGCGGGTGACAACAGAAATTCACAGAGGTGGGGGGGGTGATTTTTGCTAAGCTGGCTGCTGTGGGCTCCGGACTCTCTGCTTTTCGGGGAACATGCTTCACACACTTCAATCGTCACTTTACTTTGCCGTAGACAGGGGGAAATGCAGGTCTTTACTCCAGGTGGAATTAAACCCATGATCTCCAGGTCCGGTGACCCCAGGCAGGAATGAGGCAGGAAGCGAGTCAAGCTGAGGGAAGCAGGCAAAACTCATCTTGCCTCACAGGGCCCCTTGCAACAGCTTCTTCCTTGTGTGCTACGGTGGAGAGACTCCCCCAGTCACCTGAGGTGGTGACCAAAGCACCTGGGAAGCTCCTGCTGAGGTAGCTCAGTTGGGCCCATGTTAGAAGAGCAAAAGGCCCCTGCTTAAGTCCCGGGGCTTGGCTGGGCTCTTTCTCCCCTGACCCTCTAGGGCTGGGCTCTTTACAGCATCACAGCTGTGCCCCTGGCCTGCGGAGAATTCTTGCCCTTCAGCAGCTCTCTGGAAGCACCTTGCCTGCCCTGCTGCTCCCCCTAGGGCCCAGCATGCCCTGCCTTCCTTCCCCTGCCCTGCCTCAGCCAGGGGAGGGGAAAGAAACTCTCCTTCAAGCCGAACCAGCCACGTCAGGATAACTTGCTGTGACCCCACTACCGCTCTCCACGCTGCCGGCTGAGCTATGAAGGGCAGCTGTTGGTGTTGTCTCTGCTGCTTTGCCCTTAATAATGGAGAAGAGAGTTAGGCAGCAGGTGCAGAATCCAATAGCCTGGACTGGGACCCAGAGTGGCGGGGGGCCTGGGGCTTTCAGTATTGTGAGATACCTGCCCCTCCCCGCGAAATAACTAGATTGTGCCACGGCCGAGTCATAAAGAAGACACTGAAAGATCCCTTCTCCCTCGGAGCTTTGCCAGAAAATGGAGAAGAGGGATAAGGGATCTTTCGGAAAAGGCTTTATTTTCCGAAAGATCCGCGTCTAGACTGGCGCTTTTTTCCGGCAAAGCTCCGAGCCGGAAAAAAGCAGCAGCCATTTTTATGCTAATGAAGCGGGGGAGATTTAAATCCCTGTTTCATTTGCAATTGCGATATGTCTAATTTGCATCCCTTTTATGAAAAAGGGATGCAGTCTAGACACAGCCGTTCTGCTTCTTCCTCTTTCGATTCTTCTGCTGCTGCTTCTTTGCTCCTTCCGCTGCTCTGCCTTCTTCTCCTGCTGCTGCTCTTCTTCTGATGCTCATGCTACTTCTGCTGCTGCTTCTTCCACTGTGTCTGCTTCTTCTGCTTCTGCTTCTTGTTCATCTGTTTCTTTTCTTCTGTTGCTGCTGGTTTTTCTTCTTCTGCTGCTGTTGTTTCTTCTGTTGTTTCTTTTGTTGATTCTTCTGCTGCTGCTTTTGCTCCTCCTTCCTTTGTTGCTACTACTTATTCTGCTGCTAGTTTTCTTCTTCTGCCTTCTTCTGCTGAGTTTCTTCTACTGCTGTAGCTGCTACCGCCTATTTGTTCTGCTCTTTTCCTGTGCTCCTGTTTCTCCTTCTTCTGCTATTTCTTCTTCTCCTCCTGCCACATTTCTTCTGCTACTTCTCCCAATGTTTCTGCTGCTGCTTCATCAGCTTCTGTTCCTGCACCTTTCCCTGCCCCAACTTCTTTTCAGGCTGCTTCTTCTGTTTCTTATTCTGCTGCAACTTCTACTGCTGCTGCTTTTCTGTTGCTGCCACTGCTTCTTCTTATATTTCTCCTGCTGCTTCATCTGCTTCTGCTCCTCTATCCTTTTTGTTGCTTCTTCTAGTATTGCTACTGCTGCTGCCAAGGGCGGATATAGGGCAGGGCGAACGGGGCAGCCGCCCTGGGCCCCGCGCTTCAAAAAGCCCCGCGCATGCGCCGTGGCGCCACCGCGCATGCGCATGGCATTACTGCACATGCGCTGTGGCAAAGGGGGGGCCCCGCGAAATTATGCTGCCTGGGGCCCCGCAAAACGGTCATCTGCCCCTGGCTGCTGCCACTTTTGCCTCAATCTGTTGCTGTCTCTTCTGCTGCTGCTGCTGCTGCTGATTCTGTGGCTGTTTCTGTCCTGTTTCTGCTTCCTTTCAATCTGTTACTGATTCTTCTGCTACTGATGCTTTTTCTGTTCCTTCTTCTTCTGCTTTTTCTCCTGCTGCTGCTACTTTTCTTCTTGTGCCACTGCTGCTTCTTTTAATTCTTCTTCTTCTTCTGCTACTACGTCCTGTTTCTTCTACTATTCTTTTTCTACTACTTCTTCTGCCCCTGCTTTTTTCATGCTTCTTCTTCTTTTGTTTGTGCTACTGCAGCTTCTTTTCCTGTTGTTCCTCTCTCTGCTGTACCTTCTGTTGTTGTTACTTCTTCTGCTTCTTCCTCTTTTGATTCTTCTGCTGATGCTACTTCTGCTCCTTCCGCTGCTCCGCCGCCTTCTGCTGCTGCTGTTTCTGCTGCTGCTTCTGTTCTTCTTTTGCTGCTGGTTTTACTGCTCTCGGGCTTGTCTACGCCAAGAGGTTTTTGCAGCAGAGAGTATGCTAATGAGGGACTGATGGTTTTTGCGCAAGGGGGTGTTTGCACAAAAAGAAGCAGGGTATTCGTTTCTGTTTTGCTCAAAACCTCCTTTTTGCACAAGATCCTTATGCCTCTCCGGATCTGGTGCAAAAGGGCTTTATGGCGAAAAACGGAAGTGGCTACGCTGTTCCTTTTTGCGCAAAAACCCCTTGTGCAAAAAGCATCAGCACGAAATATGCTAATGACATCGCAATTCATGCTAATGAGTCATTAGCATACTCTCTGCTGCAAAAACTTGCAGCCTAGACTCAGCCTCACTCAATAAGGAGCAGCTAGAGCTCATGACTCAGAGATGCTCCCCATAGCCTGGTCCTACCCCTGCAGTGCAGCTGGCTCCTCAGGGGCTGGGCCTGGGCATCTCCTCTCAGGAGGCAGGGACAGCCCCGTGCCCAGCAGGGAGCTGACTCCATCCCTGTGGCCGGCCGGGCCCTTGCCCTGCTCTGCCCTGGCTGGAGGAGAGGAGGGGAAATCAGGGGCTTAACTGCTCACAATAAGGCACTTTCTTGTGCCTTATTGAAGGCACAAGAACAAACCATCCCGATGCGCAGTAAGAAAAGCAACTATGGTAGGCGACCAGCTTGGCTTCCCGGGGAAATCCTTCGTGAGCTCAAACCCAAAAAGGAAACTTACAGGAAGTGGAAACTTGGACAGATGACTAGGGAGGAGTATGAATATTTTGCTCGAGAATGTAGGAGAGTTATCAGGAAGGCCAAAGCACAATTGGAATTGCAGCTAGCAAGGGATGTGAAGGGGAACAAGAAAGGTTTCTCCAGGCATGTTAGCAATAAGAGGGTGAGCAGAGAGGGTGCAGGACCCTTACTGGATGAGGGCGGTAACCCAGTGACAGATGGCGTGGGAAAAGCTGAAGTACTCAATGCTTTCTTTGCCTCTCTCTTTACAGACAGGTCAGCTCCCAGACTACAGCACTAGGCAAGTCAGTGTAAGAAGGAGGTGGGCAGCCCTCGGTGGAGGAAGAACAGGTTAGGAACTCTTTAGAAAAGGCAAACATACACAGATCCATGGGGCCAGATTTAATGCATCTGAGGGCACTGAGGGAGTCGGCAAATGTTATTGCGGAGCCTTTGGCCATTAACGTTGAAAACTCGTGAAGATCAGGAGAGATCCCGGATGACTGGAAAAAGGCAAATGTAGTGCCCATCTTCCAAAAAGAGAAGGACGATCCAGGGAACTACAGACCAGTCAGCCTCACCTCAGTCCTTGGCAAAATCATGGAGGGGATCCTCAAGGAATCCGTTGTGAAGCACTTGGAAAAAGGGAATGTGATTAGAAATATTCTGGAAATTTCCACTACTTGCATCTGACGAAGTGGGTCTTTGCCCACGAAAGCTTATGCTCCTACACTTCAGTTAGTCTAGAAGGTGCCACAGGACTCCTCGCCACTTTTGCAGATTCAGACTAACACGGCTACCCCTCTGATACTTGATTAGGAATAGTCAGCATGGATTCACCAAGGGGAAGTCATACGTGACCAACCTGATTGCCTTCTGTGACGGACCGGGCCGGGTGTGGCACAGCTGAGGGCGTCTGCTCAGGGCAAATTGCTCAAATTTGGGGCTTTCTCTAGCCCCCAGACTGGAGACCTTCCCAAATAAGCCACAAACCAGTCCCAAAGAGCGCTTCAGCTGCCTGCCTGAAGCCTCACAAGCAAAACCCCTCCGACACCCCAACAATATCCGTGCCTCAGATGGCCCCGGACTTCATACACGGGTGAGGGGGT